>NC_134701.1:102679701-102848842 GCF_043290135.1 Rhipicephalus microplus
CATCATTTACATGCGTCAGTAGTCAATGTGCTGGGTAATTTAAGGTACCACCGAATGATCCCACTGTTTCGCCCACCTTTCATCTTTCACTTCGTGGATAGTCCCGGATTTTTTTTCTCACGTGGCTCGTCTGCTTTTCAGTGAAGACCACGTCAGCCCTGTCTAAGTTTTGATGCCACCACTTACATGAGGCTTCAGAGACATGATAGCGAGCAGCTGTCTTATTGTTAGGGTTATAATGAGAATGCTAATACTTATTTAACTTGTAAATAGCAAAGCCAGCATTTGTGTAGTGCTAAACATGATAAGAAAAATTAGCATGCTTTTATGAGCATTATTTCTGTGTATAATGACATAATGGATCAGTTTTGTTTACAAATCTTCAATGAGTTTTTGGCTTATTAGTGTGACCCTAAAGAGCAAGGTGATAACAAGAGACAGTAGGATTGGGCGTGTTGGTATATCATGATAAAGAGCTCTGTCTCATCTGTTCTCCTGTCCCCTCCTGCCCTGTCATTTGCGCTGGTAAGTACTGTTCATCAAGGTGATAACATTAGACTACCTCATCAGTATTATATTACTAAGGTGTGAGAAGGCGCGGCTTAGCATGCCTTAGCGTAGCATGGGGAGCATGATTTTGGTTAATTATAGCATTTCCTGATTTGTTTAGCTAGGTATACCGCTTGGCCAGTTAGCTAACCAGCCGGGCGCACATGCTCGGAAAACTACCAGACTATGAAGACAACTAGAAGGCGCATGCCAGCCAAACTTTGTGTTGGAATTTACAGGCCGACCATGATGATCAAGCACGTGACCCACGGGGATTAGCTTCGGCTTGCATATTGTAAGGTACTCTGTCCGAACTAATCTCAGCGGCCTTGTAACTGATTATTGGAAACAGTAAGGACTTCAGGCGCGCAACTTTGAAATTACTTAAGCAACCAGTGTCTCCAAAAACATAGTTTTTCAAGCTTTAGACACTTTTCTCCAATGGGTACACTGCTTCATTTAAGGGAACTACAAGCAAATGAAAGTATATGCCTGAGAATCAAATACATCACCCTACTATGTCGAAATGCCTTGACGTGACGTTATGTTGTCGTAACAGGTGCAACGCCACACGCTCCTAAAGAAAGATTGTACCTTTTCGGGCTTCAGCTAGTTCATTATAGGGGCGTTGCCAAAACTCGGACAGACAGAGAGTGTTGCCAAACTGGGGCCGCCCTGCTAACTGGCCAAGTGTCGCATTTACTCCTCGCTGTGGATACGACACGGATACAGAAACCAAGCGAGACACTTGGTAACAATCACTCTTGTTTTATTCGAATCGGATGATCATGGTTGTTTCTTTCGCCTCATGTTGAAATAAGGGCAAGGTATCCAACAAGCATCTCGAAAAGCCAAACCACCTGCTCTTAGAGCTGGTGGCCAGTGGTATCGAGAAATACCATGGCTGCTACAAATGATAAGTTAGTTTTAGGAGCGAAGCATGTTTCTAGGCTTCTCGCTGTGTGATGCAGCCAAGGTATGTTGTTTTATCACATTCCACCCTAAATTGCCAGGGAGAGGGCGTGCTTGTACAAATAAAAAAAAACATCATCGAGAGCGGCCTTGCATCGCCACGCATCGTACTAGTTCCGTCGCGAACTCATGCGATGAGCATGTGTGGCGCCGGCATCACACGTCGTCACGCTTTCCCGTGTCGTCACGCTCATGGACTGGTATGCGCTACAAAATATGTCGGGCGATCATGGTCCATCATATACGGATCTTTGCTGTGAATATTTAGTAAAACCCATCGCTCACCCTACAGTGCTCTGAAAATTAAGAACAATGCTTATCCCAACAAAACATGCCCAATGAAAGTTAAACTAGGCATGTAGCGAAAATTAACAAGAAGAAGCGAAGTGACCTAATGCAAGCGGCATTCTGATACAATTTTGCAAAGACTTTATTGGAGTGCGGGCACCCTTCCGTACATGCACGGTTTAAAAATTCGCAGGCGAACTGGCTTTCCGAAAAATCTCTCTTAAAACCTAACATGCATCGCTCCTTGCTAGGTTTCAGGTTAGTGCAGCTTAAACACTCGATCCTACATGGTGCGTGCTTCCCCCGCTTTTTTTATTGTACCGAAGGCTCCTAAGTGGAATGCACTACTGTCCTACCAAGCCGTTTGTTTCAAATATGGCTTCCGCGTATTCTTCTATGGTCGTTACCTAACGTTTGCAGAACTGCTGCACGAGATGCAACAAAGAGAGCACTGAAAACAGGTTCATTTTGACTCAGTAAACTTTTGAAGCTTGTTTCCCATTGTGTGCAACTAAGTATTCAACTACAGAGCCAGGTCACGTCACCCATCTGCTTTTCAAATAGACCGTAATATTCGTGAAGCCTCAATTGGGGATACAGGGATGGCTATCTAAATTTCTAAACGCTGCGTATATATTCCTACTATAAAGCAGTCATGTCGAGTCAAGATCAGCTGTATTTAAGCGCTATAGCGCACTGAAGGTGACTCATAGTTTATGTTAACCAGGAAACAGACTGAACAGATCTGGGTAATTTTAATTCGAGAGTGTAAAGAATAATCAGTGTATCTCCAACAAGCGATTTATGGCTAGTGGGTGAGGCATTATGTTTTAAGGTCCATAATGTGTACGTTGAGTATAAAGTATCAACTATGAGTATAAAGTATGAAAGGAAAGACGCACAGGTAGAGCAATGCACGGACGGACAAATGGACAGACTTACAGACGGATAGATGGACGCGTGGGCGGATGTATAGATGGACAGGCGGAGAGGGCGGTTGATCTGTTACTGTGCTGTAAAATAGTTGAATACCCATAATGTCTGTTGTTCATACAAGTTTTCGTTCCTTGTTCAGCAAGCCATTGAGTTTCGGTTTTCATTTTGTGGGGCGTGATAAACACCAACTAAAGCAGCCGTAAGGAGATTCGCCTCTAAATTCTGCCATGATGATGATGACATGTGAGGTTGAACTTCTTGAAACCATCATATTATTATGACAGATTTCGATGTGGAAGGCTCAAAACTATGACCACCTGGGGTTTTTATGGTGCACCCAAATCTGAGCAAATGGGCCTACAACAATTCCGCCTCCATCAAAATTCCCGCAGCTGTAGCCGGGCTTCGATCCCGCGACCTGCGTATATATTGAAATCGGCCATCGGCTGCGTTGATCCTACAAATGCATAGACTAAATATCATGGTCCCAGCCGGAATCAAACACAGCATTCTGCATGGCAATAAAATAATCTACCACGGAGCCACGTTAGGTCTCAGAAGTGCTTTTCAAGTAGACTATAACATTGTGAAGCGTTAATTATCCTTGAAGTACTGGTGATCCAAACCTATAAGCGGTACATATGTACTTCTGTCATAAAGCCGTCACGTCAGATCAACGGAAATAGTCGTGAAGCCCCATACAGTGAAGCTAATTTGTCTAGCAGTGTCATGAGCCACCATCCTCGCTAGCACAAGCTCTACGCATTTATTTGCCTCTTCTGTTCTTGCTAATACTCATGTTCCTGCCAGCATCGTTACGCAACAGTAAAGGTGCTACTGTTCACCATATGATGATGCGTACAGCATTTGTTCATGTATTCAGCATTTTTTCATAACGCTTCTCCAATAACAAAATTGCAACACAGTCATTTTACTTCCGCATAATTTGAATTACATCGATTGCCTAGGTACGTGGGATCTGCCAAACTTTCTTCAGTAATATTATCAAAAATGAATTTTTTTTGTTGTCGATCTAACTTATAATCTCCTGTTAAACTATATATTGTATTTCTGAAGGCTGACGGAAAGCATTCATTCTGTCAACATTGTCGCCATCAACACCTTCCGTTTAGCGCATTCATTTGTTATGTCTTGGTTTTGTTGGCATTTTCGAAAAATCCCTTCCTTCTTTGCAAACTAGGCTGATGGTTTATGCTTCACTATGCGTGACGTCTTGTATCACCACCGCGCTCTTAATGTGAGCGAAGCTAAAGGAGGCAGGGGAGATTCATGCAAAGAGGGCTTCGTAGCCCCTTTTGTTTCTAGAATCTTCATGGTGATTGACGTTCTGAAAAATTACGTACACAGCGTATTTGTGTTAGCTCTCGTCGTTCGATAGTGGCCCGGGTTAAATAATGGGTGCACTGCATGAATGCACTTTAAATAAAACCATATGAAAGACACTTCGAACAAAGACTCTCAGACGCCTTTGCAGATATTCAGTGAGTGTTCGGCCAGAAAGAAAATAAACTCTTTAAACAGGAGTTTTGCTAACGAGATAGCAGTCGTTTGTGTTGTCGAGCTCAAGTGATGACGAAAAGCTGCTACTTGTCTGCAGAAACTATGCAGCCACGGTGCCCATCAAATAGCTAAAGAGGCGACATGGTTGCTAGATATTACTGCTCGAATAAAAAACTACAAAAAAGCGTACTATGGCGTCTATTGTCACCATGGCAGCACAGCATAGCTTGCACCAGGAACACAAGAAAACACAAGTTTCCTTGTGTTCCTGGTTTTTTGAGGAGCCTTAAACTCTAGTAAAGTATTTTTATTGATATGGTATATAAGAAGATGTTGGCGCACCAATATGGCTCCGGCTACCTCTTAGCCGTTGAGTGAAATTTGAACACGTATCTTGAAGTAAAACATACAAAACAGTGCATGAAAAATAAAACACTGGGGCACAGATATGCAATGTCACACATATACGCACATATCACAACATAATGATAAGGAAATGTTCGAAAGTCAACGAATGAAGTCTCTGATAATGTCCCTCATTATATTCGGTCCACCCAGCACAAAACAGCAGAGCACACGTCTGGTCCTTATGAAGATGCATTCGCTCGTGTGTACATAATAAACGACCTGTCATTCACTTCACAACACACACTAGATGGGTGTCACAAGATACTGCACATAATAGGTACATGTCTTTTACAAATGAAAGTTCGTTATTTCTTAATACTTGTCAGCAATTCCGCTGTCTCGTAAAAAACGAGTTAACGCTTTTAGAGCGTGCGACTGTAAAACTTCAGTTGGCCACGGGCCCAGAAGTTTCTTCATGCTAAACGGTCTGCGGCCTAATTCCAACAGTTCAGAATTAAGACGGCGTCTCAGCCTGTCATTATGTTGACAGTCTATGAGAAGGCGACATACGTCTTTATCTATATATCCACAATCTCATTAGGGAGTCTCAGCTCTGCCGATTTTGTGCAAAAAATGTTTTGTGTATGCGGTGCCTAGCCTCAATCGTTGATTTAGAGTTTCCATACTTCTATCTAATTCCAGCGTAATTTTGAATAGAATAAATGGATCGATGTGATATAAATTGCAACTCTTTGTGCTTTGGCCAAACCAAGCAATTTTGCTCATTCTGAAAGCTGTATTTTTTATATTTCTACGCAATTCATTTTTCGATATTGGTAAAGAAACAGTAATTTCTTTACGATGTGTCTGTCGTGCTGCTTTATCAGCAGCTGTGTTTCCAGGAATGTTGCAATGGCCAGGTATCCACTGGAATTTGATCTCATGTTGCGCCTTGTTTGGTTTGATGAGCTCTTTCAGCTTTTCGTATGTTATACTATCACTTATTACTGTCTTGTTTGTACTGGAGAGTGATCCTATTGTGGCCTGTGAGTCACTGAAAAGTACCCATTTTCTAGCATCTGCTGCCGAGTTTATTAACTTTAGACCATACAGAATAGCGAAAATCTCAGTTGTAGTACATGACATCATGCGATATAATTTAAAGGATTCCTGAATACTGAGATGTGGTATGATAAATGCCAATGTTGAAAACGTTGTAATACTTGAGCTATCTGTGTAAATGTGTATGTACCCTGGATACCACTTGTGTATCTGATAAAGCGCTAGTTGTTGAGCAGCTTAGATTAACATGTCTCTCTTTCTGATAATGCCATCCACTGCGAATTCAATGCTTGATATTGCAAGCAGCCATGAAGGATAGTTCATTTCATAGCTCCAAAATTCATTTCTTGGTAATATATCTACATTACTCTGTATATCTTTATGAGCATTGCTTTTATCTCTTCGTAAACTATCCAGTGCCAATGGGTGGTTCCTGTGTTGCGTCTGTAAGCGAAAAAAATGGCGGCATGTTTTCATTGTCCTCATGACTGGAAAGGGTGGTTGTCGAGTCTCTGCTATGACAAGGCTGCTGGAAGTCGCTCCTGGAACACCAATGCAGACGCGCAGTCCCCTAGCTAATAGTATTTGAAGTCGATCCTCTGAAGGTCGGGAAAGACAGTGTAAGATTGTCACAGAATATGCACCTTTTTGTCATAATAAAGTATTATAAACAGCGAGCATGGACGATACAGATCCGCCCCATGATGTCCCAGCAATTCTGCGGAGTATATTCACCAGCATTTTCACCTTGTTTTAGGGGCGAAGCTCCTTAGGGCATGGGCTGTGCGTCCCCTGTAGCCTGTAAGTAGCCAACTCTAGTTTAGTTCTTGCAGTGTTCACTAGATGGCGGTACGGTCCGCTGTATGTAGCCACCTCTAGTTTAGTTCTTGCAGTGTTCACTAGATGGCGGTACCGTCTCCTGTATGTAGCCACCTCTCGTTTAGTTCTTGTAGTGTTTACTAGATGGTGGTACTTGTAGCTGATGATGAAAAGATGCAAGATGTTATAAACTAGAAAGCGGTACTTGTAGTTGATGAAAGACGCGAGATCTTATAAAATAGGAATGATGTCACATATGGCGCGTGTCATTGGTTGAAGGCAATCGTTCGATTTAGTGCGGCGACGTACGCTAGGGGGAGCGATGTTATAAAATCGAGTGGGCAAAATGTACAGAGGATTCATGGTTTACCAGGTTTACCTCCGGAGCTTCGCCCACTCATCATCATTCACTTCGTGGATATGGCGGAATTTTTTGGGTTTCGTTATGTGAGGTGCCCATGATAGCTGCCTATCAAGTAATACTCCGAGAAACCGATGCTGTGTCACAATCATCAGTGTTTCTCCTTCTAAATTGAGATTTGAGTTCTTTAAATTCTTACGAGTGAAGGGCAATACATGTGTCATTGCGTGCAATATAATCATTCCTCTTTCTCTTAAAAAGTTGTTGATAATATTTATGCCGTCTTGCAATGCAATCTGAATTAACCGTATGTCCGTGCCAGATGCCCGAATGCACACATCATCTAGATATAAGAAGTATTTCAACCTGGAAGGGAGTCTTTCAGCTAAATAAGCCATACCACAGTTGAACAGAAAAGGGCTGAGTACGCTTCCTTGTGGCACTTCGTGTCTGACGTCGTGTTCTGCACCACTTTTTCCTTCGTTCGTCTGAATGAATATTTTGCGACCTGATAAAAATTTAGATAACCACCACAAAAACCTGCCGGACAGTTCGAGTTCCAACATACTCAGGAGAACTTGACTGTGACTGACTGTGTCAAATGCCCTTTTGATGTATTCTCTAGTGAAATATAATTAGTCATCAAGTCGTCTACAATATTCTGCATGCTGCATTTTCTTCATAGACAAAGATATGGGTCATCATTCAGGCTTTTAACCATTCAGTGTCAAGAAAATCTGTACTAGCAGACGTCAACGTTTTTTCCTGTCTCTGAAAAACACAATGACAGACTGTCGTTTCTGGGCATGTGATTAGTCGGCAACAGTCAAAAATAAGAAATAGAAGAAGAAGATGGAAAGATGAGATAAAAGCAAGGTCCATACACACGCACACATGCACAGACGCACAGGATAGTAATGAAACTGGTCGGTTGACTAATTACCGAGTATTAGATCCCGACGCCCCTACACCATTATGAATCTATAAAAATGAAGTTATTGATTTATTTTATCAGCTCGTATTTAGTCGAAATATTTTATAGATATATACATAAAATCAAGTGCCATATTCCTTGTGTAATCTTTAATCTTCCTACTATATAACCTCTATTATTTTAAAACGTCATACAGTTTTATAAAGCCAATTAATTCTAGGCCAATCTCTCACTGTGGGAATCTACACCCCCCCCCCCCCTGCCACTGTGGCATGCGTCACAGTCGTTAGGCGAACAACGCAAACACACAAACACGAGAGATGAAACCAGTAAATTAAAACGAATGTGTAGCACAGGTAGCGAATCAAGCCTGTCCTCAGAAAAAAACAAAGGAACAAAAAGGCAGCCTTCTTAAAGGCAAATCACCTTAAGATCTACACTTGTCTGTTCTGCATTGTCCTTTATTCGTTGTACCTACTATATATGATGAAGACGATCGCGCTGATTGCGAAAAAAAATTTTCGCTAAAAAGTGCCTGGTTGCTGACCAATCCGGAAGCGTGGATGTGTGCCACTGTCAAGTGTTATTATACTGTCAAGTGTATTATACTCTACTCTACCCTACAGGCACAATCGTACATTTACTAATCCCTGTTACGCTTCCCTCTTTACAATGATGTGCCTTACAGTAGACGAAATACTTTCGCAGCAACAAAGTTGCCGCTGGCTGCTTTCACTAAATCTACATTATAACATTGTGTATATCTTATTACAATGCAAACCACACATTTTCAGTAAGAATTTCAGTAAAGATGCCATGGCTGCCTCAGGAATACTCGGGATCCGGAGTTGTCACGTCGTTTAAATAATTACTAGCAACTGAGCAATCTTTTTTTTGAATTGCTGTTTTCATCTGAGAAACATGCACTGTCTACATCTAATGTCGTGAATAAGGCGTACGTGCGCTCGCTTTTGTTTATTTTGGTTCGAGCGATAATGATGACGCTTTCGAAGGTGAAGTTCACCTTTCAAAAAGTCTGGGCTTATTGAAAGATTGAATTAACGTGTTAATTTGAACTTCGAGCAGTTCCCGAAAAAAATTCTGTGTTCATTTCCCTTAGGACAAAATATCCTTCCCGGCACTCCTAACTTCTTGATTCCACGCATTCGTTGTACACTGCATGAGCTTCCGTCTATTACAGAAGAAAAGTTTTTGGTTCACAGAAGTCTTCAAGTTGATTCACTCCTTGATTCATTCAACTTGTCAGAGTGAGTTAGTAAGTAAGTAAATCTTTACTAGTGAGTTAATAAACTATGTTTCAGTGCAGTAAGAAGGTAAGGTATAAAATTATGTCTTCTTTATCAGTGTTTCAATCTCTTCACCCACTCGGACGACTTGAAAAAGACGGGGGCTTTGCGCTTGAACCAGTGTCAGAGATCGAAGGAAGGGGCCACTTCGTTGAACGTTATGGCAGTCTGAACGCACTAATAGAAAATGAAAGACAATGTATGAATAAAAGTGAGGGACAAAACAAACATGAACTGATAAGTGTGTGTTTTACAAGATTATGTAAACTATAGACACAGAAAGATAGCCAGCAAACAGATACACACATGTGAAAGAAACACATCAAGATATATCCGAAATGCCATCTGACGTCCGCATGTTACGAGTTCTAGTAGCTAGCTTCCTAGATTTAAATAAAAAAGCCATGTTGGTCCATATATCACGACACAGATGCGGTGCATTGAAATTTTTAATGACAAAAGCACCTGCTGCAATAAGTGACCATGTTTATGGGATGAGCAATATGTTTGCGGTTCTAGTCACGCGTACGTAGTGGCGTGTTAATTCTCCTCCAGGTTTATCCAACGTGCTTCTATGTGCGCAAGAAAGATACAATAAAGAACTTTTTTGCATGCAATTACCGCTACAATAATGGTTTACACTTTCCCATTTAGAGAAGGTTTAACCGTGATTTTTGTGGCCTCTAATAAACTAATTCTTCTTTGACGTGTAGTAAACAGCAACCAGCATCATAGCAATTCGTGCTGCCTCACCCATGGAGGAATTTAAAAGGAGCCAAGGGGGGCGGATACGAAACTGCATCTTGTGTAGTGCCCCACCCGCAAATGAAGTGGCTGGGAAGATTTCATAAGAATCAATATTTTAAAGGTATAATATGTATTAAAACTGAATTTCTATATATATTGTGATACATTTTATTTCTAGTGTTGCTTAAGTATGAATTACTTTTTTCAAGAACAATTGCCTTCAGCAGATCCTTATAAAGTAAAGCGAATTTCTCTGTGGCCTAACAATGCGGTTTAATTTGTCACGGAGAAATGAATTTGGAAAAAGAATACCTTCTTTTCGCGTTGCTCTGTTTGTGCTAATTTAAACAATACAGTGAATACACGTTTCTTGATAACGTGCTTCGTCGAACACACCGCATGTTTAACTGCCCTAAACAGGCGTGGAGTTTGTGTTTACTGAGCAACCGGAAGCTGCTAGTTCTAGCGGAACCTGTCATATCATTTTTAAGAATGTGATAAGCACTCCCTTGCCAGTTCATTCCTTGTACTACGGTACCTGAAAGTTTAGCGTACCAGAAAAAGTTGTGAAGTATTGTCAGAAACATCCCTGTTGCTCGTTTTTACCTATATAGCGGGTGCGCAGCAGTAAATTACAATTTCTCGTACGTCTACAACTTATCTGCGGCAACGTTTTGGCTGACGAAGCAAATGCTGGAAAGTTACCATTTTGAGCGGAAAAGACAGAAATACCCACACACTGTGGCAAGCAATGTGATGCGAAGACGCCAGCAAGGGGCTGAATACATAGCAATGTTTGTCTTTGAGGCCAACGTATTCATTCCTGTCGTGAGTGGTGCTTCACTGGTTCATGTCTTGCTGTGTATGCATGCACCTAAAATTTGGTGTATATCATTACACTAAATGGCCTTTCAGGCAAATAGAACGCATCACGTATAATTTAAGTTCGACCTGCACTCTCGTCAAGTCATATTAACTTTTTCATTTGTACAGTTAACGAAACAACCACCACTGGACCACAACAGCCTTGTGTGAATCATTTGATTCGGGGCATGCACAAAATTTACGTGTTATAGTAATGGTTCTTTGGGTTTAACGTCCCGAAACCACCATGCGATTGGGAAAGGGCGTATGGTCAAGGGCTTAAGAAAAATTCACCATCACCTGGGGTCCTTTAACGGGTGCCTAGAGATGAGCACACGGGCTTCAAGCATTTTCCCCTCAATCACTACAGCAGCCACTGCAGCCGAGACTCGATCCTTTGACCTACGTATCAGCAGCCGAGTGCCTTAGCCACTATACCAGTGATTTTTATGTTAAGGGCTGTTGAATATATGCTCGCCATACAATCACTCCATGCAATAGTAATTTCAGTGATATAAAGTTTGCGAAATTGCAACCAATGCAGCACTAAGATGTCAATAAGTGATGGCGCACATCATTCACACGTCATAGCGTTGAGGTTAAATCCTGTGATTTACGTCCATCTTACAGGCCCGTAGAGCAACACCAGTATTGATGTATACCAAGCAATAGCGATGCGTCCGCAGGCACATCATGAATGTGGAACGGTGTAAGAGTGGGCTCAGTGGTATTTTTTTATGTCACGAGCTAAGCGCAAAATGTACGCATTGGGCAAACAAAGGACAAGGACAAGCGCTAGGCTTTGTCATCCGCTGTGTACCTTTGCACCTACTTTTCCATAATATGTAAACCGAGCTACACTTCACATTCATATCATCATTAGTCGTTGTCATCTGTCATCTAACCTTGTCATATAGACACGCCACAAGGCATACATTTAAGGCTTACCAAACTAGCAAACGGCTACGAGTTCATTAGTAACGCACCATTGTAAGACGTGGCATACACGACACACCTGTTAACATTTTAAGAAACCACCAGTTTTACATATTTGCCAATCACGTGCTTCGCGAATAGCAATTTTAGTGTGTATTTATTGGTTAAATG
Organism: Rhipicephalus microplus; assembly: GCF_043290135.1. Classification (NCBI taxonomy): domain Eukaryota; kingdom Metazoa; phylum Arthropoda; class Arachnida; order Ixodida; family Ixodidae; genus Rhipicephalus; species Rhipicephalus microplus. Next base: position 102,691,517 of record NC_134701.1, read on the forward strand.
GCTTGAATCGTCCAGAGGCCACGCGATGTTAGGGAATTTTGTAGACGCCGAGAAAAATGATATATAGGCTCAAATTAGCTGAAATACCCATGCACTGGTCTTAAGATAAGCTTTGTTTTTTTTTCAGAACCATGGGAGCAATAAAACTTCAATATGAAGCATGAACAATCTGTAAGAAGATCATGCAAACCTTGCTGCAGTACAGTATACAATCACTCAAGCGAATTCCATGACAAGCTGCGCATTTATAGAAAAAAATGCTTGCAGATATCTTAAAGAGGGATTACGCAAGTAGACGTAACAATATTTTTTCAAGTGTAAACGGGCGAACACATCTCGTAAGCTTCATAAATATATTGGGTAAATGATTTCGCCGAGTCTAAACAAGAGCTAATGTCTATGTAATTATATTCGTCAGTGGCTACAATGCTAAATATGGAGCTCTGCTTGCTGAAATATAACATTGTACAAAAGATCAAGTGCTGAATCCTGAGAAAGAGACAGTGAGATACCAGGAAAAGTCAAGGCAATGAAGACAACGAGACATGAACCACGATCGCAACGCTGCATTGCGGGAACGGAAAGGCTGGTGAAAGAAGAAAAACACAGAAAACAAAGATTGAAACTCCCTCCGAAAGTGCAGGTAGGCATAACAGTTTGTCACTGAGGTATGCAGGAGTCACTTGTGAGACATATTTAGGTTTATGAGGTATACATTTTAGCAAGGGTGGTGCATCGTATGGAGGAAACCTCTGAAGTTACAGAAATTATTAGGCAACACGTTATGGCACGATGCACCTGAAACAGCTCATTAAAAGGTCTACCACCAATACGTGAGGACCTTTCTCGGCAACAAGTGAATCAGAACAGTAGCAATATCTGACACCGGGTTTCACAATCTACGCACGTTTACTTAAGAAAGCTTTTACAAATGGCTGCTGACAAGACCAATAAACAAATTAGGTGCATACACGCCTCAATTCAGGTGGTCTTTTTCTATGGCTTCTTTCTTCTCCCTATGGCTATGGCAAGCAGTTTCAGCTAACTTGACTTAAAATCCTTTTATATTCTCATTTCAGATCCTATATAGCAATATTGAAGCACTACTTTTCAAAAAAACATGACTCAAAAACAATTTAGGCAGCAGTTTTTTCTCTAGCATTATTATAAGCAATGACAGCAGCAATCTCCGTACGGTTGAGACACATGTACGCTAAAATATGTAGAGTAGCACTGCCGAAGAGGCACAGTTGCTGATATATAACACAATACAGACATGTGATGCAACTTTCAGCGACGCCTGAATTGATGCTCATAAACTGCAGAATGAAAGATGCGAGCCAATGCACCCAGTGGTACCGGCTGACTAGTTGGTTCATTCCAAGCAGACTCTGGTTCTCGAAGCTGTCAACTGACTTCTGGTGACAAAAAATATATCTGAGCGGGCTCAATTTGCCGAAAAACGATTGGCTGTCTCAGCACTCCTCGCAACCGCCTCTCCCTCTAAAATGTATGGTAGGTGTCACGATTGTTTTTGATATTTCTTAATATATGAAGTGTATGATGTGAGAAACTGAAAGTAGTACGAGCACCAGCAATTATAGAGAATATTCTTTAAGTCATGGCGTGTTTCGCAGATGATGAGATTATCACGGACTCATTAAGGCGCTCATCGCTCTCAATGCCGAGCAGCCATTTTTTCACGTTTCTTTCGCTTTGTCTATTTCAGAAGACTGCACGATAAAGTACATTGTAATTGCCACTAGTTGTGCTGCACACTTCACGCTCACAAACATATGGAAACTTTCAACATCGTTTGAAAAACAGAGTAAAAAACTTTTTGTGTGACTTATCTAACCCGCAAAACGTTCATGTGAGCAAACGGACGTCCTTGTTAAGAGCTAGCACACCTCTTAAAGTTGCGTAGGAAATTATCGTTTCTTTTTATTTTTGTGTTCTTTAATGCTCGATGATGTAAACTTCAATCGCCACGTTGTCGTGTATCCACATAGCCTCGAACAGCATGGTCGCTGACTCTCCCCAAAAGTAAAGGTAGACATAAAAGTATTGTACCCTAGCCAATTATCCTATCTAGCTGCCTTCAAGTTTGAGCATATGCAGAAAATGGATGAATTCTGTGGGCTCCCGGAGGGATTTCGGAAAAACAGGAACAAATGCTATTCAAGACGTTGGAAGAATACTTTGTCAGGAAACGTTCGCAAACACTTCTAAATACGCGCATAGAAATTCCACTGAAGCTATGCAGATTTTCCGTTAAGTTGGGCTGCGAAGTTCTATTGAGATGCAGATGTAAAGCTTTCGTCTTCAGTCTACTTACCACAAAGCGATGGCCACCTGTGTGGCGGCAGCATCGCAGCTCATTTATCTATTTATCTTAAATGTCGAGCTTCGTTTGAGAAGAAAATGAGTGTCGAACTTCTGTTAGTTAAGTCTGCAATCACGTTTAATGAAGTCTGGGGAACGACGACTCTGAAGTGTGGGAGCAGGCCCACTGAACGCTTCGCGTAGAATATGCACATCGAGTTCACAAGATGTCCAGCGAAGTTTGAAAACAGAAGGGTCTTGCCTGCCTTAACTTTTCCTACGTGCCTTTGATAATTTAAGTCTAAGTCTGGCGGCGTGCTGCAATGACGTACTGAATAAAAAAAACCTGTCTTAAGCTTCATTTTTCACTCATAAGCATGCGTGAAGATGTTCATTCATTATTATTTCTTAATTATGTATCGTGGTTTACCACAACAAAATCAAGTTTCACATGCCACGCAGGCTTTGTTGATAAAGGGCCAAATTATATTCTGTTAGTGAAAATACTTAACATCATTGCAGCACGTTCGTAGTTTATCTGTTCGAAATTAAAGATAGTGCAAGGCAAATATATCATCAGATAACTAATTTTAAAGCTTTAATCTACTTGTAGAATTCTAAACCGCGATCTTACTGGAGGATTTCCAAGTACTATAATGGGAAGAGTTAGGAATAAGAGTTTATGGGGAGCACCCTAAACGTGCGCTTTCCTGGTCATATTATATTGCTGAGTAAGTCATAGGACTAATTACCGTACATGATTACTTAACTAAACAAGGAGGGCAGAAAGGTAGGTCTTAAAATTATTCTGCAGTAAACACAAGTAATGTACAACTTCAAAAAAGAAGCGCCGAGATAGGTAGCAGTGCACTTGAAATTGTAAAATAGTACGTACACTTAGTATACGTAGCAACCAAGGAGCCAGTCCACGAGATCAAAGTAACTAGAAGAATAAAAATAGAGATGAGCACATTAGGCAAGATTTCTAAAATCATGAATGGTAGATTGCAAATATCTCTCAAGAGACGGCATTTAACAGATGAATCTCCAGGGTACTTACCTATGGAAGAAAAACCTTGAGGATCGGAAAGAGGTTCTACGTTCAGATGAGGATGACGCAGCGAGCCTTACAAAGGAAAATAATAGATATAACCTGAACAGACAAAAAGTGAGCAAAGCGGGTCGGGGTAAAAACCAGCGCCAAGTATATGACAGTTCAAACCAAGAACAAAAACTGGACATGTGCAAAATCACAGACAGAAAAGGATAATTGACTGGATTCCTAGTTAAGTTAAGCGAGGCGATGGGAACACATGAAGTTACGTGGGCAGATGAGATGAGCAAGTTATCAAGTTATAAAGTGACAGCAGTAAGCACAAGACCGAGGTGACTCGGAGTGCGTACATATATATATATATATATATATATATATATATGCGTATCAATTTATTTAACTACCAGATCAAACCTTGGTGTCCACCGAAACTGGCACGGGCAAGAAGTAACAGTATATGATTATTAACACCATCTTGTCACCACGTCAATGACGTGGGAACCTTGTCCCATACGCCATACAATCCGTTCCACCAGACTTGCGTTGCACATACCTTGGGCCGTAGAGTTGTTGTATGAGCCACAGGCGATTAATGGTATACATGTAGTTACGAAAGCGAGAACAGACATTGGTCGCATAAATGTGAGAGTGGGAAGAAACAGCAACATTAGCGTCATTGACGTGACAATTGGAGATAAAATTGTGCATCCCAGCGGAAGTCCAACCCAAGCGTTCTGCTAGGCACTGACGTGTTCTACCACAGAGCCACGCCACGCGTAGACCCTATTTTGAAAAAAAAAAGAGCTCCTACAGACGTAATATCGCTTCAACGTTCCTTGTGGTTGTGCTGTGGCTAGGCCTGAAGCCAGAATATTTTTTTTCGGGAAAGCGAGGCCGCAGTCGACGACGTTCAAAAACACATAATAATTATTTTTTCTCATTAAAACAACCGCCTTCATCCGCATGTCGGAGGTGAGGGAGGTAGGTACGAGGACGTGCTCTTAGGGCTCCCCCGTTGGCTACAGCACTGGGGCTGTCTGTGTAAAATTATACCAAAGCAAGAAGCTCTGAATACGTACTCCTGTGGTGAAATAATTTCTCTAGTTGCAGTGCTGACTCCATATTTATAGCGGACTAATAAACATTCTTATTGCAATATTATTCTGCAAGATCTACTCAACTATTATGTGACCTCACGATAATACACTGACAAAACTTCCGTGTAAAATTTACATCATTGCACAATACAGTGCACTTAGTTTCTGTGCTCTAATATGAGTGCTGACGTCACGCCAGGACATGTTATCCCGTAAATACCGGTCTTGAAGTGCCCGGTGAGCCCTCAATAAGCACATAACTTCAAAATACATCGATCCATCTTGACACACCTGGTTGAAAGAAAAAAAAATATACACAGAATTGCGCACTGATCACTTCCCATCATGCTAAATCGATTATTGTGTGGCATCTGCAAAATTTTCATTTCGATTATAATATTCAGTTCTACATTCAGAAGTTTATATTATGAACGAGACCACAGCGAGTGTCTGTCCATGAAACTAGGTTCTCAGGTCCAATACACATCCCGCAGCAATATGAAAACAAATCTGTTGGATTAGAGCACCGGTGTCGGTGCCACCGTCAGCATTGTCTGAGAATGAAATTATTATTTTCAAAGTACTACATGGGCAATCTCGGCGTGTTTTTGTCGTCTCCTTCACCACCATGCACTGTATTCATATCAATGGTTTATATCAATAAGATCCCTCGGCGGACAGTACGTTATACTTGTGGGTATTAGCGAGAGTAGGGTCGTTAGTGCGACTGGATCAGAGATCAAACAAGCCGGCTTACCTCCATCACGGTGCAGGCGATAACACCTCCACACCTCTTGGACAGGCAATCGAATGCTCAGCCAGAAAGGAAACACCCCGTCCGTCTCTAACGAACTTCAATAGACGCGTGAGAAGAGTGCGGTGGGTTGGAGCGGCAACTGTGAACTTTGATTTTACGGTTGCGGTTGCCAGCGCTATTATCGGCCGCCATCATCGGGTGGCTTGTACAGCCATTTACGTGCTGCGCTCTCACCGCCAAGAGTGTCCCTGGAGCGGCCATATTCACTATCCTTTTGTAATCTTGGGTAAGATCGCATACAAAACAGTCAGCAGCGACCCTCACTTTTTATCACGATATAATTTGTTTATATCATAATCGTTGAGTGAGCTTTTTTATGAAACATTTTTAGTTCAAGCAAAAATTGAATCCCGAACGTCTGCGTGGCTAGCACGTGTTTGATCACAAAGCCGTGGCTTCATCTGAAACTGGGTTGTCAGAGTAACCCTGTACAACTCTCATGCACTCGGACAATACATTCCGGCCTGAGTGATACACTACGCGGACATCGTATTCTTGTAGGCTTAAAGCCCATCAGTCGAGGCAACGACATGGATCTTTTAGTGACGATAACCAGCAAAGGAAGAGGGTGGTCGATCACGAGGTCAAAAGGGCATCCATACACGTTAAGGTGAAAATTTTTCTATCACTCAAATATTGGAGAGGCACCCCGTTTCAGCGAGAGAATAGTTGTTATCGGCTTTGCTCAGAGTTAGGTTTGCGTAGCAAAACACGTATTCTTGGAAGTTGTTTCTCCACTGCGCCAAAGTAGCGCCCAGCCAGACACCGCTAGATGTCTGTATGGATCTCTGTGAGTTCAGACGGTTTATATAGTCGCAAAATAGGCGGTGACCTAAAAAGTGGCTCAGTTCATTGAAAGTATTGTCACAAGTGGAGGACTATGCCGAAAGATCACTAGAACCGGCTATAAAACAATGATCAAAGGAGTGATAGTTGTCGCGAAATTGCGGGCGAAGCGCCGTAAATAAGACGGTGCTTTGGTCAAAGGCCAACGAAGCTTCGGAGCTGGTTCATGGTAGTCGGTTTGAGAAACTCCGAAACATCTGTAGGCTTGGCAGGGTCAAAAGAAACTGCCGTCTTTCGAAACCACGTGTCCTAAGGTCGAGAGCTTTCAGGCGGCGAAGTAGCATTTCTTCGGATTCAGTTGCAGCCCGGTGGCGCAGTACAAGACACAATTTGCTCGAGGCGGGTTGAATGGGTAAAAAAATCGATTGAAAAGAGGACTATGTCATTTGAGTAACAAAAAATATTAAAAATATGGCTTCGAGTATCGTGTTCATCATTTGCTCAAAAATAGCTGGGGCGTCGCAAAAGCCGAAAGATATGACTGTGAATTCACACAGCCCTTTATCAATACAAATTGGTATATCTTTACGTAAGGAAGGTTGGGAGCATCAATGGTCGAAACAAACGACGCGGCTGCTTGCAGGTCTAAAATTTACGAACACGAGAAACACATGCTCCCACCAATCAAGCCATGCAAACACATAAAAACCAGGCACAAGCGAATTTGCATCCGTAACATTACCCAAAAGTCATGCGCTCTAGGTTGATTCAGGCTCACTGACTGGAGTGTTCAACGCGTTGAGCGAGGCGTAGTGCTTAGACATGGTGACGAGTAGGGGTGCTGAGTTGTGAGAGGGCAGCTTCATAGAGGTTGGCACAGGCCCTTGGAATTTGAGAGAAATCTTGATGCTTGCCATTGTCATGATGAAGAGACGGATGTAGTTGGCGACTGCGTGAAGCCCGTAGCGTAAATTCATGGACCACAATGGTGACGTACGACAATCGGGTCCAGCCACCCGACCGTATTCAACCAGTCACACCGACGGTCTTTTCTTTTTTTGCGCTTGCATGAGCGTCCTCACCCTCTTCGTCCACTACCACACACACACACACACACACACACACACACACACACACACACACACACACACACACACACACACACACACACACACACACACACACACACACACACACACGCACGCACACGCACACGCACACGCACACGCACACACACACGCACACACACACACACACACACACACACAGGCCCACTCGCTTCTTGGCGTGCACTACACGCAAGCTCCCTCGCGCCTTTTTTTCATCAAGCAATATATATACGAACATAAGGCGAAACATGAGCACATCGCATTAAGGTACAATACAATTCACAGTGAACACGATTCCCTGTACATGTGACTTCAACGTCCTAGTCTAAATACGGTTCATTTAGGGTGGCTCAAATTTGCAACACACTACATCAATCAACTGCATGCTCATTTCCAAGTTACACAGCCTTCAAACTATAGTGACACCAACTGTAAACAAAGGACCTGGAAGCTACTTCAGAAATAGACTCTACCAAAGCCATTTGCAACGCACATATGTACCTTCATGCAAGCCCTCGTGTGGCATTCGCCAAAGCAGTAGAATGAAGCTCTTCCAAATTTGATCACGGGATAGCACTAGCTAGCATGAGGTAGACAAAGTTGGCATGTTGTTGTGGCGGAAAGTATGCGGGCGCTGTTGATCGCTTGGTTAATTTCCAATCTGGCAACAAACGACGCGGATCAGTTCCTTGAAGGGAAGCACGGAAGACTAGTGCATGGAAAAGATGTGCGACTCCGTTGTTCACACGGTTCATGAGCAGAGCCGTCGAAGTAGCGCCGAGTTGGGACAAAAAGGGGAAAACCTACCGGGAGCGCGTCTCGCAAGAACCATTGGATGCGGGGACGCTGCGTTTTAAGTTGGTTGTTTGGGATTCACGTGTGCTGTTTGAAAAGGCCGCAAGGGTCAACCATTGGGCCAACCGAGACATAGTTGTGGTGTGCATTCATCATTTGGCGACAATGCGGCTTTGAAAGCATGTGGGCGAGCTTGCCCCCCGCATTAGGTCATTGCCGAGTGTTCTTGGGATGTTTTTTTAACGAAGCTCCGTTTAATGCGTGAACTGAGAGAGCTTGAGCCTGGAAAACAGCTACCGGAGGATGTCAGCCAGCCAATTTACTTGCTAACAGGGGAGTGAAGAGCAATGGACTAACACGGCCCCTGGAACTAACGTTGGAGAGGTTATGACGCCACGTGTTTGGCAGAGAACCTGTGCCTTTGCTTTTTGTATTTTGTAACGTGTTTGTTACCAATTCAGTGTCTGTTATGAAAGTGCTCCTTCAATTCGTTGTGGCGATATGAGCCCCAACGTGTGTTGGCTTGTGTGAAGACCCATTGTTTGACTGAGGATTAAAAAGAGGGTGTTTGGATGTGAAACGAGAGCGTAGGCTCGGAGATGACGCTAGACAGACGCCTGAGTGCTCCAATAAACCGTCTCTTCACCACACAACCGCTCTTCCTGCGTGCTGCCAACAAGCACTGGAGTCAACGCACTTGCCGAACCATTGAACATCTTCTCTCCTTATGTAGTGTTGAAGCTGGTTGAGGAGAGGAAATTAATTGCAATTCACCACATCTTCTGAGCAAGATGCTGCACTTCTTTGTAGCTGTGGGATGCAATGACCTGTTATGGGTTTTTGTAAGTACTGCTCCTATTATTGCATCCAAAGCATCGAACTGCTGCACAAAGGTTTAGCAGAAATTCAGTGGTTTTCTCTTACACATAGCTGGGTACTACGGACGCTACCCCTCCTTAGTGCATCTGATCTGTCTTGCTTTTTCCTTCCTTAAAAGTGGCTTGAAGTAGATGCTGGTCTACTTCTTCATACGTAAGAGTAAGCTCACTTTAATGACTGTTCCGAGCCAGCAATGGCATCATCACCTCCATTATGTCCAGTTGCTTTAACAAAAACTGTTTTCTTGCTCAAAGCTGCAATAGCGCTTGCAGTCTTCGGCTGAATAGAGAGCCAAGGAGGGCGATACTGTGAAAGATGATGTCGCTCAAATCTATATTTAGAGTTAGACCAACTAGAACAAGGATATATAGAGTTGTATTGTTGATCAGTTTAAGGGATTGTGTTAACCGGCTTTTCTGCTTGGAATTACAGACTCCAATAGGCTCACAGGCTGCTTGATGGCTGCAGGCTACTTTTTCAATCTTTGGCAATGCACAGCTCAAGACACTTTGTTTCGGAGAAACTTTCGTCGTGGATGTGCTTGCACGCTCTTGAGGCATCAAAACCGTGCGTCAAAGAGGGTTCTACAATTCTTCTTTGATGATAGCAGATTTTGTAGGCTACGAGGCTGCCCGTCATTGCTGTTTCCAGACATCGTTGGTGTTATCTATAGGGTCTTCTACTTCGAAAATTGCCAAAAGAAATTCGCCAACTACCAAGGACGAGTCTCTTCAGACCTGTACTGTCAATACGGGTTTGCAGCCTTAGCAAACGGCCAACCGGCATGTTACCAATATTCACACCGAACATAAAAAGCTCCATGCACCTACCATGCAGCTTTCTTGTGTAGTGAAGTGATGACAGAAACAACTCTGCCTCTGGGAGCTACAGCAAGGTCCCGTCCACAAAAAAATCATTCTACCGGTACCTTTAGTTAGCGCCGCGTAAAGCACCTGGCTTCAATTAACGACTGCTGTGTTACTGCTGGTATCACGTAACAATCTCATCTTTTGTCCGAATACATGCACTACGAATGTTGGGATGAAAATTTTGGTAGAGTCTCCTATACGTCGATGATTCTTGTCGCTCGTTACGACACCAGGAATTATGGATGCGTTCGTGATGTGAGACAACTGAGAATAGACTCACTCCTGTGCCATGCTTTCTCTTGGCGTTAGTACATTCCCTGACTTCTGATAACACGCCCGCCACTTCATTGGCGGGCGTGCTCCGCCCGCATTTGGCCGCACGATGCCGCATGCTCATACAAGGCTGACAAAGGGGTGCCCTGTTTTTTTGAACGACACGCCGCAGCGGCGTAACCGAAGTGGTGGCAAATAAAGTATTTTGTTTGCGGCTGTGGCGGAGAATCCTTGTGGCTTCATTCTCTTTAGGCAGTAGGGTCTCCGCGTGTCACTCGGAACTAGCAAACATTTTTCCGTCACTGAGCTTCCATGACATAATCGCAAGCTCCTGACATTTGTGCCAAGGTCTGGCCGTTTTTATCTTTGCTAAGTATTGACAGCTTGTAATGACAGTTTAATATGAACTGCTCGGCAGATAGAACAACCCTTATGCTCTCAGATGTTTTATTTGTACCAGGCAATTTGATTTATTGATCGAAGTAGCCCTGAAGACGAACAACAAGCTGGCTGCCTGTTTCGAGGTCCTCAGGCTTACAACACTAAAACTCTTCATGGTGCTTGTGTACTTAAACCGCAATCGCTGTAGTAACGCCTTATTTGCTTTTTCATAGCAAATAAGGCGAGTCTGTGGAAGGCAGTCGTTCATACACTTTGAGTGCCTCGCCCGTGAAAAGCATACTTAACGTGGTGTCCCACTTCACTCTCGGCTAGTCCCTACTCTGTTGCCACCATTGTGAACCACCCGAAGTAATCATCGAAACAGTCTTGCTTTTTTTTTGTCGAATGCCGAGATAATATTCCGCGTACCTATCTGTAGTGGCACAGCGGGATCAAGAATGGCAGCAATCTTACTTTCATACTTCAACTCCGGAATCATCTCCTAGCAGTACACAGCAAGCATCACCATGACAGAACCGTCAGCTCACCTTGACCTTGACCTTTACGGACCTGTACAAAACTGGTACACCATATTCCAGCTCCAAGCAACGCCTGCGTCGTGGTCCGAATAGGAGATGGCCACAAACTTCACCGACTACATAACTGATGAGGTATACAAATTTTACATCACTCACATCTTTCGGATCATTCAATCGTGGTAAAAGATCATAGAGAAAATTATTATCTAGTTTCAAGACCATAATAAATATTCAAATAAAGCACACCATCTCAATGCATTCGAACTCGGTTATTGTAGTCTTCGGCAGCCTACACGTAATTGAGCACGGAGCATACCATTGCAATTCCCTTTAGGTGTCTTCAGCCATCTCGTCATGGAAATACATCCCGGCCGCTTTCGCGTAATACACCACCTTCCACGTGGGTTTCCATCTGCACAAATATCACCAATGCTCACCTTTTTTTTGCAATGCAAAAATAAAGTCATGATTCCACAACCCATGGAACTTTACTCCTCATCTTGCTTACGTAGCCACCCCCTAGGTTGCGTAATGTCGCTCTTCTGGTGTTCGTCACTCTCGCCGTATCGATACATGCCTGACAGACCATTTTGAAATATCGTACAACTACCTTCTCAACCACTGCCATTCTGAAAGCAGTCGCACTTTCGGTACATTTGGCTCAGTTTTCCACTAAGAAACACACACTCAGAATTGAAAGTAGATTACATGTTTGCGGTAATGTAATCTTCAACAGCTTGCCCAGCAGAAAGTTCAAAAAGTAAAACTATTGAACATAGGTGTCACTGATAAGAACGAATATGCAGCTACTGATTTCGTTGACACTAATCATGTTTTCATTTCACTCGAAAATTGAGCTGTGACTATCAACACTATATGCTCATTCAACGACGCTGACCACCTGCAATTTCTACATAGCGTCCTCACCAAAACACGCAATGGCAAATCCACTAACTCACACAACAACAAGAGAAACTGTAGCAAAAGAAACGATCAATAAAAACTTCAACGAAGGGGCATTTAGGGCTTGAAAAACATTGAAAAATATATTTTAACCCAAAGACCATAATATGAAGCAATACATTTTCGCATGGAAAAGCGTCTTCGGTGATACTCTCCTCGCCTGAGATTCCACCAGCTACAGCACCACAAAGAACACCAAGAAAGGCGTGGAAGGACTTATTTGCGCAACGCAAGCACTCGGAGATCACGCAATTACAATCTGCCAAGAAGACGCAAACTTGAAGTAAGGGGAGTGCATCATTGACGACAAAAAATACGACCACGACCACATCCGAGCTGCCGCTGCTACAAGGCTTTCCAACCTTTCTTATTCCCCACAGGAGTTCAGGCAGTATTGTCAGTATTCATATGTGGCCCCCACTGCCCGGAACATAATAGTCAACGTCGCCCACCAGAGTTGTAATCGAATTTACCTAACTGATCCCCTCGGCCTTGAAGCTGTAGTGAGATTGTGGAACTTCGTTGAGACGTGAAACTATGAGTTCGAGCATTATTGTTTCTTAATCTCGTCTTCATTTTGTTGCACTTTGTATCTAATGCCATCTTTCAGAGGGACGGGGAATCCTGTGACGAAAAGAGGCATGCAAGAGGGATGGTTGGAGCCTAGAAATAAGACGTAAGATGGAAATAGATGTGGCGTATGAGCCAGGCCAGATCTCCTATATATAGCGTCACACATCTATGCAGAGCGTAATTAGCTTTCATCGCACAAGTGTACTGTGACATCAAGAAAAGCAGTAAGTGCACAATAAAACAGCGTTTTCTTAAAATTACTTAGGTGTGTGTGACTTTTTTTGAGGAACTAAACCACGCACAACCCCTTAAGAATTCTAAGAAAACTTATATTCATATTACATATTATCATCACTACGGCGTGCCATCACCCTGCAATGTTATGCGGCATTACAGCATTACTGTGGCTATAGACAATTCGGTCTCTAGTGGTTGCCCTGATCATGCCTTACTTTCTAGTAGAAATGGTGCCCTTTTGGAAGTTCGTAGGGGCCAAATTGAATCAGTAGCCAATACAAATGAAACACTACAGCGCAATCGTTTGCTGAACGGACATGTATTCTTTGTTATCGAGAACAATATGAGATAACGCTTGCGGTGAATCACTGTATAATATATTGCATTATTAAATGTGCTACATCACAGATTCTGGTTAACAAAAATGAATGCTATATGCAGAACAAGATTACGGGATGGTTGTTGCAATTATTAACATTTTGTTCCGAATGAAAATACAGATGAAACGAGACAGAAAGAAGCGCCTAAGTCCGAATATATAAATGCATTATTTAGTACTACAACATAAAAAATACCCTCGTTAACGTCAAATGAAATCTATTTTTTCTTGGTCCACAGAAGTAAAACGCTAATTTGCTGCGTGAAAGGAGCTACATATTGCAAGTGACCGTTCAACTTTAACGGCTGAAGGTGCATCATACTCAGGGCAGATTTCATCCCAGAAATGAGAGATCAGAAGCCTCACTGAATAAAAAAGAGCACACTAGCAGTACCCAGAAACAGACTCGGGGATTTCCGCATCCCGTGGGCTGACCGTCACTCATAGCACGCAAAAGAAGCGATGCGCTTTTGCATTTCTGTGGTGTTCTATATGGATATTTACCGCACTAGCATATGCAGAGTGTAGTCGATGGCACTTCAGCGTTAAGCAGAGGGCAGAATTAATTGAGTGCTGCTTTTCTGAGATATTATAGATTGTCGGCTCTTTCGTGTATTCGTATAAATAAGTGCGACTGATGGTGGTGCTCCCCAAGGCATTCTAATAACACCTCGCTACCGAACACTTGCGGAATCTCTAATCAGGCTGTTCGTTTATCAGCGTGCTAATTTACTCATATTAACCGCGTAAGTTGCTTGCAGCGTCAAACATAACAGTATTAGAGGCTTGTAAGTACACGATAGCAAACAAAATGAAGCAATGAGGAAAAGTGAATTGTTGTTTGATAAGCAAGCTAACGTACATACTGCAACAGTAAGAGCCATTTGTTATATTAGAGCGGGTAGAGCTATTTATTTCACTTTAATAGGGAAGTCATACTTCACGTTGTAACAAAATTCATAAAAAAAGCTTTGGCAGCATCAAAAACTTTGGCATCCATAAACCAGGTCAAAATATGCCAATTACGCTGTCACAAAAAAAAATACGCTTATTATAGGTGAGTAATGCGTTGTTGCTTTTCAGTAACACTGGAAACCTGTGGTACTGCTTATCATGAAATTTCTTCAAACAGTTTCGGCTAGGAATCATATGTATAGACGTGTTACACTCAGCGTAGTATAAAAAATGTCTACCATAACTTGCAGAACTTGCATGGGTTCTTCATTTTGCCTACTCGGCTGCTGACCCGCAGGTCGCGGGTTCAAATCCCGGCTGCGGCGGCTGAATTTTCGATGGAGGCGGAAATGTCGAGGCCCGTGTGCTCAGATTTGGGTGCACGTTAAAGAACCCCAGGTGGTCAAAATTTCCGGAGCCCTCCACTACGGCGTCTCTCATAATCATATGGTGGTTTTGGGACGTTAAACCCCACAAATCAATCAATCAATCTTCATTTTGCCTTACTGGGGCTAGTAAGTATGCCATGAAATGTGACAGGGGGTAGGAAAGTAAAATAATAAGGTTCCGCATACTGCTAATTGCGTAATGAGTGGTTCACCTTCGACATCAAACGCTATAAAATAGGTCAGCTATAACTCTTTATCGTCCTCAGACACAGTAATAATAACCTAACATACTGTCTTAAAGAAATGTAGCGGGTGCCTCGCTTCTCCAACAAATGACAAATAATAAAATGGGTTATTCACTACGTTGCAAAAATTTGATGATTTATCGTGTTGGCTTCGCCTCGCAAGTGCACTTGTGGCAGTCACCCGAAAAGCGTTTACAGTGTGGCCTGAAAACGCGCCTCTTTCAGCTTTCGCCATTTCTGCACTGAGTGTTTCACGAAGGCCTATCGTTCTTTTTATTGTTTCCATATTTCCACCACAAAAAATGTTCTTGTGGCTTAACATTTGTTGCATAGAATAGAAGTGATAATGTTACGGTATGAGGCAGGCTGTGATGTAAGCTGGGCATAATTTAGAAGGATAAGTTGTCGGGTGCAACCCGTGAACTTCATTTTTGCCTGCCATTGCTGAGACTAATTATCGTTTCCTAAATAAACTCCACCAACCTTATTTTAAAGGTAACAAATTTTGGTGGAAGCGCTGCGTAGCCGACGAAACACCATGGTTCTGCAAGCGCGTGATTTATGCTGAAGTCGCCACCTTGCTTGGCTGCCTCGTCTACCACTAGCGGCTGAGATGCTTCTCAGCGAAGAGGGAACCTGGATCCTCGCCGCTGCAGATCATGCACCAGTCCAAGCAGCACCACTAGTGCCAGCTTCAGCCGCATCTGTTCTCTGGTTACGTCAGTACCTGATAGGGTCTCGTATATTTGGTGGTAAATCTTGCGAGGTTGTGGACGCCTTGCTCATGCACCTCAAATGCCTGAGGAAATACGGCTAGTAGGACGCTGTGACCCAGCTGTCCATTGTAGTATTCTTATAACAGACACAGTGCTGTGTAGTAAGAAAACCACGAGGATGCCCACAGGTCATGGCATTGTTTCGTTTCCGAAATGAGGGCGTGCTTCAGAGACTCTGTAGTAAAAAGAAAGCAAGCGGAACATGCGGTACTGCACAGAGCCTATATCTCAGGAGAGACGTGCCTGACCTATAGCAAGGCTATCTTGAAGCTCTGCGAGATCAAAGGAGGACAAAGCTGACTAAATGTTGAAGGAAATTGCCAAGGATGTACATAGGTTCCTGATGACCGAAGAGAGCCTTGGCACAGTAGTCGACCCCACGAGCCACAAGCGCTCATTCGAGGCTATGAAGATGCGGTGTCCCACAGCAATGTCCGGCCGCCTACCAAATGTAACCACTGTTGCGAATGTTTAAGAATACACGCGAGATCATACTGACGAATACACGTCGATTGATCTCGCATCCACAATACGGTGATCGTTCGTGAAAAGCTCACTCGACCCGTTCACCCAACGGTGTACGAAGCTTCTCATCATGTGTCGATTGCTGCAGCAGGCGTCGATGACAACAACTACAAGGAAGGCACACCGCCGAGGCCATAGCGCAGTAATGCTGAGTGTGAGCAGGGCAAAGGTAAACTGACGGTTGCCTCCTTGTGAAATGAAGGCGGGCATAAAGCTTCCTAAAATAAACGAGAGGGGGCTCTCGTGATGTGATTGTTCAGGGATCGTGGGAATGATAGGTAGTACGCGGGCTCGTCTAACCTTCGTACTTTGTGGCTTTGAACGCAATTGTGGCTTTGCGTATTGCTGTGTTTTGGTGTTATTTTCAATGCAAGAAGCCATTTTGAACTTGTGAGCTGATTTGAAGTGGTGAGCCACGAAGTTTAAGGTAGCAAAGTGAAACTGCTTAACATATGCTGAATTTTGTTTCTTGCCAAAGCAGACTCAAGCTACGCGAAGTGAACCTGGACCAGAAGTTCAAAGATTACACAATTTCATGTACCATATTTATCATGCTCACGATCGCTTAAGAACTCTGCGCTCCATCTCCCCTAGACACTAGCGCCAGAGTTCCCTATAGTGTATTTATAGAAAAATTTATGAGTGCGGGGAACATCGAGCACCACGCCGGAGTTATTTCCCTCTTAAAAAAGATGGGTGCTCGGCAGCACTGATAATTGTACCCAGTAACCCAAACAATGGCAGCGCATCTTCTAAATGCTCGAAAACCGGTCTTAATGGTGCTTGCCTCTCTATTAAGCGCTCAGATACTGTGATGCTTTAGCCGAGCTAGTTGGCAGTGAAAGAGAGGAATTAAAGTCGCTTAAACTGTTACACCTAACTTTCAGCTTACAGTTGAAACAATACCCAAATAAGATGTCCGGATGATTCTAAAGGTGAGGCCTTCATGTTGTTACATCGAAAAACGTTGCAGAGCCCTTGCATCTATAAAAATTAGAAACTTTTTACCACTAAAGTGTGTTTCAAACACAAATTTTGACATAGTTTTTCTTTGTCAAAGTACTGTTGCTGCTTAGCTTAGAGTACAAAAAATTCCAGCCTGTGGTGATTAATAAGTGAGGGCGTAAACACTTTTCATTGAAGGGTGAGCAAAAGGATAACAGAAAACTCATCCCATGAGGTCCATAGCCTTCTAAAATTCACTATAGTGTGCTACAAACACAAGACACGATATTTATTATTCGTTCATCTGTCGTTTGGTGAGAACAACACGAATGATCACTAGGAGGTAGAATAGAGACATGTTCAAAGATTTTCGGTTTGCTCTGTCATTGTATGAGGTAAGGGCAACAGGCAAGTCTCTGAAAACCATGCAGGGCTGGACGAAGACATTACAGCTTTTGCGAAATCGTTGTCTAGTAAGGTTTGCTTGCCTTCATTGCGATCTTATTCACTCAATACTGTCTCAAGAGCCACATAGTCTCGTTTTTGACTTGGAGATCTACGGATAAAAATGCTAAGCATGCTCTCCCTTTGAAAAAACAATTCTCGTCACCGATTTTTATACATGAAACTTGGGCAGTTCGACAAGATTGGAAGTGATACAGCAACTCTCCATGGACTCTTATGGCGCCTCAACTGTCCGAAGTGGCTTGAATGCTTGATGAGCACAGCGCCAGCCAGAGTACATAGTAAAAATAAAACACGCGTTCTCTGTGGAGCCAAGAGCAGTAAGCCTTCCTCGGCGCGTACAGTATTGATCAAACGTGCGTGGCCGGGCATTCGGAGGAATATTTCCCGAGAAAAAGCGTGGGCGAATATCCAAGTCGTGCCTATTTTTGTTTGATGTGCTAGTTTGACGTCATCCGCAAAAATTGGTCCGGGTCAATGAAGTCATAGGGAAAGTTGGAGTTCATGAAAGAATGTTTCGTTCAGGATGTACGGAATTTTTCTCTTGCACCTTCGAATAGCGTCGATTTTTTAAGAACGGAGGTATTTAGGCTTTTAATTATGTTGGGTAGTTTCAACTTTAGTTAGCATCATCATAAACCAGTACGTGCTCGTTTGGTCTTCATGAACTCTGTTTCACATCCAGAACACGTGCTCCAATTTTTCCACTCTGGATATGAAGACTAGGATGGGCAAGTCTGATATGAGACCAAAAAGCATATAATGCTCGCAAGACCAAAAATTACGGAACATCATTTAGCGGGCTAGAACAATGTAATATGACGTAACCTCACGCGTAGCTAGGAATCAAGTGACATCACGCAACATCTATTTTCATGACAAATCATGTACCATTTAGTCACGTCACTAAAATTAGGCTACACAGCTTAACGGCTCGTCATGATACATGTCTAGCCAGGTATACCTGAATTTTGTACTATTAGCACAAACTTACCGTCTCTGCCAAGTGTTTTCCATTATACAATAAACTATGTCAAATGCTACCTTTGCTAAATAGTTCAGCTTCGCGCTACTAGTACAAGCTACGCTTTTTATTTGATAGAAATTCTACAAACACTCTTGGCTGAATTTCGCTGCCGGCATCGGCGTCACTCACCGTATATGTATACGTATCTAGATATATAAAAACGCCAGAAAAAATCTAAAAAAAGGCTCCGATGCGTGGAAGCGAACGTGGGACCTCCGCGTCATGAATGCAAGGCGTTAGCATAGAGATTTCGAGGAGCACCTCACTCGACGTTGAAACGGCAAGCTATTTATATCTACTACTTACCGCTTTTGGCGGGAATCAAAGAGGGGCGAGGGGGGGGGGGGCTATCGTGTTTTTAGTAATCAGCAAGATAGCACAATGAGCTCACGGTGGCTTCATTTCTCGGTCGTATTTTGGCCCGTGGAGAGGAGGAGAGTGGACAATCTCTCGCGTTCCCTTATCTCCCGGTGGGGAGGATTATACGAATTCGTTAATGTTCGGCTTGCACTGAAACGATTCTGTTGTAGTTACGGGGCGCACAATGGTCACTGCAATTGTTGCACAGCCTTCGTTTGCGAAAAAGCCACGCTTTCCAGACAGAACGAAGTAAAAACTGAGACGCCTATTCACGGGCACCTGTACCTGTGAGTAGGTTTCGTGCGTCATTTGTTCGCGACAAACGTGGAACACGTTTCAATCAGCTGTTCATTGTGCGCGCGACCTTCCAATTGGTTGCTATCGCGTTCGTTGCTTCACCTTTGTGGCAAAGCTGTGACCTTCTTTGTATGTTCTCTTCAGTGCGGGAGTTGACAATACCTTATGTATGTTGTAGCCGCTCGGCCACTGCTGGTTTATGTTCGCAAGGCTATACCATAAAGACTAAGGCGATTCGCACAGAATTTAGGTTTTGTGGACAACTGTGTTTCAACTAAGATGTGACTCCATTCGTGTCACCTGATACTTTTTGAAAGTCTTACCCCCGTATTCACAGATGCTCCTCAACTCGACTTTCACCCTTCAATGACAGAGTAGCGCACTGCGCCGGTGCTCGGCTGAAAATGACGCTGCGCTACGCAAGAATACCAGCAAATTATCACTGATATGCAGTGACTTTCCCTGCCTAGAAATGGCGCTCCTACCCGCTTTCTGAATTGAAGGTAAAGCGTTGAGTGAAGGTGCATTCTAGAATACGGGGGTTAAAGTTCTTCGTAGGGCTGTGGCATTCACATGACCCGCCATTTAGGAGGGAAGTCACTGCGCTTATACAAACACAGGCAGCGGCGTTTCGTTGTTGTCTGAGCCGATTGTCGGCGGATAAAATGGGTTGACTACAGTCTACTGGTAATACCCACGCTCTTCTCTATTGAATCGGTGCCCGAACCTTATGCAACGTTAACATTACCCGCGAGTAAAGTGCATTCTGCTTTTTATAGGGATGCTCGCCCTGGGTAATTCTCTTCGCGCTTTCACACTGAATCACGCTTTTCTGTGTTGTTTGAACATGGTTAGCTTGTGATCCGCCTGCTGCGCACTGCTGTAGCGTGACTTTAAAATCTTTGTTATCTGCATACTACGTAAAAGAGAGAAACAAAGATCGCAGAAATCGAGCATATCAGTTCGATTGGTTCAGTACCACTGTTCGCACCTTATACGCATTTGACATTTTTCTTTCATTCTGTTCCCCATGATATGTGAGAAGTTCGATTAGTGTTTTCAGAAAGCTCAGTGGTTGACATTTTGTTGCACCAGTAAAAATCTTATATAAGACTTGAGCAGAAAGCTTTCGTTAAGGAAACGTTCATGACGGTGTTACAACAAAGGCCTGTTTAATGGGACAAGCATGTCTTTTTTTTTCAAACAAAAAATCACCACTGCTTTCCGTCAGTCACTAATAGCGCCAAACAAACGCTGAAAACAGTGGCCACCAACAGTGCCAAACAAACGCTGGAAAGAACGTCAAAAAGATGAAATTTTAGTTACAATTAAAACGCTATTAAACGCTGCATGCACACACCATTTAGTGATCGTGATGTTGGGGAGGATGCCAAAAGCATTTTGTGATGTGCTTTAAACAGAAACTGCCATCCACTCTTAAACTATTCTGATAAATGAAGGGCACGACGACAATAAACACTCTGAAAACTTGCACTAGCCGTTCTTATTACAATGCATTAGCAGCCAAACAAGGCCAAATGATCTCGTACGTCGTTTAAGGCATACGTAAAAAACGTTACACTTGCACTGACATAACCGGTAAACCACATTTTGAGAACGTGCATGACGCACGCGCACTTAGCAACATGGCGTGGCTAGCAGACAACGCAGGGAGCATTAGACAAAGCGAAGCGAAAATAGGCGAAGTGTGGACTTCGACTATTTGGCCAGTAGCCCCAGGTGGTGACTCTGCTCGATCTCGCGTCCAATACCCAATAAAAAGTTAAAGGAGAACTAAATTAAGGAATGAATGACACTCCTGTTCTAAATAAGAGATATTCTGAGGAGTGCAGCAAAGAAATATGCACTAGATAGTTCATGCATATCACATGCCGTTTATCATAGTGAGAAAATACGAATGTTATTTCGCAAACTATTCAAACTATAGAAATATGATATCTATTGCTTCCAGTTGTTCATGGAAACACCTTAGCTGCAGAAAAAGAAATGATTTTCGTGTTTTTACTGTGATTGTAAGGTCACGACCGAGGATCGATGTCTCCAACAATAAATGAATGTATCACAATGATCGAGAAGCAATTCTGCTTCATTCACGTTTCGCATTGTTGTGCATCTCTTGAATGCTTTTTTTTTCGATTACGCCTTTGCAGAAACCTATAAAGATTTACAGAAATTGGGCATTATGTGTGACTAATTCCAACCGGAATGTAGGGGAAGTTGATTCGAGCTGGGTGCATTCACGCCACAAGCAGTCGAAAAATAGGTCTTTATATACGTTAAATGATTTTTCGCAGTTATCCTTGTCTTGTGCAAGTTGCGTCTAATTGTTATCTTAATAAGGAGAGCTACTAACTTCCAAGTTTACCAAGTTTTGACAAACCTGGCATGTGGGACTCTTATCATAAGTCAATGAATGCTGCCAATGAATGCTGCCAATGAAGTCAATGAATGACTGACTCTTCTTAAAGGCCTCATATCACACTAAGAAGGTAACTTACAACGCACCACTGACGTTCTTAGGTTAGTAATGTTAAGTTCAGTCGTATATTAGGTGCTATTTACCACAGAAACATTGTTCGTCGCTATATTTCTTTTGAAAATACATCCCACGTTCTTAGAAAAATGGCTGTTGAAATATACTGGCACATCATTTCTAGTTGTAGTTTTAGTGCGTCCTCATATGCGTGCCCTTGAGTGCTATCACAAACATGAAACTTGAGCTGAGTTGTGGTGTGATGCCCTTTCAACTGCCTGATGAGTTGTTGCCGTGACAGAAACTCGTTAGAAATCCGGCAGCGCATGCTCGAGAACATTCGACGCTAAGTACACAGTGAATAGAAAAGTTTTGCTGCTTTGCGATTTACTTTTGAAACGGCCGTGAAGTAAAAAAGTGGAATAATAATAAAGGCATTATTAGAGTTTCTGCAATATTTTCATTTACAAAATAATTAACTGATACTGCGTTCTGAGGGATTCGATGTTATGGGAAGCATGCAGGGGGACAGTCATTGTGGTGCAACGTTTTTCTTTATCGTTACCTGCACTAGCCGAGCCAAAGCGGTTTCGCGTGCACGCACAAGAGCCATAATAAGCATGCGCAAGGAGCAGTGATGTCACACAGCGCACAGCTGGCCCACCGGTGAAAGCCTGCAAGCACCTGGAGTGACGTCTCTATTGTGGGCTGGCGCTTGACTCGCGTGAACTGACTTGTTAGCCTCTTTATCCCTGCATCTGTGTGTCTGTCGGTCTGTCTCTCCATCCATCCATCCGTCCGTCTGTCTGTCTGTCTGTCTGTCTGTCTGTCTGTCTGTCTGTCTGTCTGTCTGTCTGTCTGTCACTCACGCTACCTATGTTCTGGCATATCCGAGTTAGGTCGCTTGTTCTTTAGCTAGCGAAACGTTGGGACATACTGCGAAACGACACTAAAGATTCGTACAAATGTACGTGCAGAATTATGTTGAACATTCGCATATATTTTGTATCGCATGTTTAAAGCTACTTAACGATGTGAACAGTAACAGGGATGTTACAATTGCTGAAAGCGGTGAACTGATCTTTAACGCTAGTGCTTCGAAGGATGATAGCCCGCACTACAATTTCGAATACCAGCTTTAGTGGAAGGGGCTTAAGAGTACAAGTGGCGTAACCCAATGGGACGTCTTTACCATAAAAGCACGTATGTCACGTTCATACATTTATACCACCAGCACTGAAATCATAAACCATGCTTCACCAGCATTACTGTTGCATACAGTATTTTACAAAATCAGTTCCAAGACCAGGAGAGCTTTTTGGTAGAATACTTGGTTGTCAAGCAAAATGCTTGGGCTCTTTTGCTGCTTACGACACTGATATAAATTATTTGCATTCTTCGAGTCACACCTGGTGATTTCAGTCCTCTTAGTGCTCTCACATTGTCAAGAACGCTTGCTTTTGCCGTTCTTAACAGATATGAACTGTGAATCACTTGTGGCACATACCCGAATAACGCTGCCCGTGGCTTACGCGTGCCATGTCAATATGGAGGACACGGTTTGATGACGTAAAAGACGGCATTTTATGGTTACTCTTTCGTGACCAAACAAACATTTGCGTCAACCTTTCAACGCTTTCATTCTACGGTATAAGTGCCACCATCGCTACTCTGACAGCCAAGACACCTGCTGCATGGACGCCGATATGCACCACTGGTCGTGATGTGACCAAAGATTACGCTATCACTCTTCAAGAAATAGCGGTTACACACCGTACTCTAAAAAGCGCAACGGCAGAAAGCATGGTGATTGCCTTCTTGTTCAGGGGCACACAAAGTTATGAAAGATTCGCAAACGTCTTCACACTCACGCAAGTAGCATATCAACTTACCTAAACAGAACATTCACAATGCTATCGGAAACTGAGAACTTCTGGAAGTTCTAGTACCAAAAAAAGGCCAACATGCCAAACAACAAAGAGCTGGGCAGAGAACCCCCAGAGATTTATAAGATTTGTGCTACAGAAGGCTTCCCGTGAGCATGCCACCATTATGAGATTAACAGAGAAGGACGATACTTAGAACATGTTGATTAAACAGTTCGCACAGAAAAGACCTGTCAAAATGAGTTATCAATATATTACGCTTATAGACCATATTTATAGAAAAACGTGTGACAAGAATTTTTCTCTTGCATTAAGAACAGACTGTGAGGCTGTACGCATAACACAATGCACCAAGCATTGTTTGCATGAAAATGCAGAGCAGTGACCGCGAAACACAGTGCTCAAGCTCTTAGCACATTGCGAGACACGACATTACAAAGTTGACACGGTAAACCAACTGGGAACTATAGAATTGGCCCAACAAGCTGCGAATGCCACAGGCACTTTGCCAAAGAGAACGACCATACATCAAAGCAAGCGGAGAATTCTGTATCGCTAAAGTTGATACAAGAAAAACAATAAACGAATGATTGTTCCATTTTGATTTTCGACGGCCTCATTTTGCCCGGGATGACCAGCTTTTTGTATAAGGGTTGTACAAGTATACGAATTATGCCACTTATTGTCTTGTTGTAATCACTTGAACAATGCTGCTTCCCAGTGACTTATGCTTAAGGCAGCGTAACATTACTTCAATTAGCTTTTTCTATGGGAATATAGGTTTTTAACAAGTAGGGCTGCTACAAAAAGGTAAGTGGTGCCGAGGTAAAGATGTAAGCAATCACTTGGTACTCAAGGGAACAACATATACTATTTATACGCTGAAAGAGAGAACTTTTACAAATGAGATGAATTTATTTCTGGACACTGAGCAGTTGGATATGATTGATTTCATTAGAAAAATTGGAGTATATTTTCAATGGCGCCCCATCTTGGTTGCACAAGTTGATAGTCTATGCTTTAAGGTCTCATTGGCCAATAGTGTCCTTGCACGTCTGCGTTCTATTCTTCCTATTTCTTTCTTTCCAATCTTATTTCTTCTACCTTTGTTACAGTACTTTAGCATAGTGTTGTGTACTACTGGAGTGACAATTTCTCGCAAGTTGTATCTTCTACCAAAAATAGCCTTTGAACAATTACAGGTTTTTGTTGTGTCATAAAAAGTTTGTTAAGCATGGAACCAATACTACAATTATTCTTGCTAAAGTTTTAATCTAAATCCAAGTGTTCGAATCACCAGGCACAACAGAGGTTGAAGTGTGCCTAAACCAACAAATGTTATGACGAACAACTATTGTCCTATAGGTTACTTTCTTCTCTCTAATTCTCAAGCCGCAGAGATTTCGAACCTCCGTCTGAACAAGACTGCCACTATAAACACTTCGTTCAGCACACCTATTTTTTGGCCATTGTTTTCATCCATTGTTGCTTTTTCACGTTCGTGGCACTTCAAGAATATATATGTCATTTATCTTATTTCTGTTTGGAATGATTTGTCTGATAAATGTTTGTATAATTTATGCGATGTTTTGCGTTCATTTGTATTCTTTAGACATAATCCTACCATTCATGCTGCTTTGCCGACTTGTAACGTGGTCGAGACCACGTCAAGATCTTGATCTTTTGGTCCGGTACTGCTCTCATCAAGAGGAAATAAAATGACTGAATAATTGATTGATCGATTGATTGATTCATTGGTTGATTGGTTGATGAACTAACCGATATTTATGAGCGTCTATATTACTTAACAGAGCGGCTACACCGATTGCAGGCATCACTCCAAGCTTAGCTTCTCAAATGTGCCTTTATGAAAGAAATGTTGACATAGTTTTGAGGCAACTCAAAAGCGACATTTTTTGTTCTTGTAGTGTACAATATCAACGTTCTTTATACACCGGAACATGACAACACGCCAAAAATATTTTACCTTTATTCTAAAGTTTGTTATTGAGCAATGTCATGCCAGACCCACCGCATTGTACGTTATTACAACTCAACACAATTCACTCAGTTTCAGAAATTTGAGTTGTTCTTGTAGCCTAAATCGAAGAAAACACTGTCAGTCTCTCTGGACTGCAAATGCACTCACCATTTTTTACGTGAACCACGTGCTGTGGACCACAAACTGGCTGGCTGCTGATTCTAGCATATATGTCGCGAGTCGCGTTCGTCTCGTCGCAGACCTCTCTTGACAAACTGCTACGAAGCCACATTCTCGATACCGAAACCAGCTTTTGTTTTATGGTAGTGGTAATAAAAATACATTGAGCGACTTCAAGAGCCTCCATGCCACTTTTTTAGGATTCTTAAAAACCTGACTTTTCAATTTGAGGAAACAACCTGAAGATATTTACAATTCATAACAATACTTCTTTAAATGAGAGCTGTTTTATAGTGTGCTGTAAGACGCTACGTTCCAGTGGATACTTCAATGTGCAACACTAAGTTTACCGTGATGTGAGACATTGCAACAGAAGACATTGCAAGAGAAGGCGACAAAAGCTCTGTTGAAATTCCTATGCCACACGGACTTGAACAAGCGGCTGTAACAGCAATGTCACACACCGCGAAAGACAAGACTGGATTATGACTGAGTGTGCGCGTGTGTGCTGCCGAATGTACTGTGTTTATCTCTCTTCCTTCTCTGCTCTCTATCTTTCTTCTCCCCCATCCCCCTCCCAAGCGCAGGGTAGCAAACTATCTGCCTATAATCTGGTTAACGTCCCTGCCGTTCTTTTCCCCCTATTTTCCTTCATTCCTTGCCATAATGTACAAACTACACTGCAATGTACACTGCATTGTACACGGCAAACGGCTGTTGTATATCCTTCTGAATGAAAGGTCTCACTTTAGCTACCAAATTGTTGGTATGCTTTGTTCAGAGGTATACAGCATCAATGAAATAGAACCCTCTAGGAAGATAAGCGCAGAGCATACTCTTTACTCAAGAAATATTTTCATTGTAATCCCAACGAAAGTAAACGTCAGAAGCCCTCTTGTTGGTGCTCGCTCCTGCGTTCCTTGAAACAGAAAAGCCTTCTTTGTTTGTCTTGGAATATACCGCGTGACCGAGGAACCTTCTGGATCTCATTTTGTACCGCGTGGTGGAAACAAGATACGTATACGCGGCCGAGCAGAGCCTTACACATGACCTAAAGGTAATAGGATTTCTGGCTCAAAAGTCTTGACGCCGAGTGCCAGTCTTATCGAACTTTTTTGTTTTCTATTTCATTGAAAACTTTAAAGCATGGGAATAGCGCTAAACTGAACTACGCCAGTGGCACCCGTCCAAACAGAGAAAAAGCAGAAAAAAAGTATCCAAATGTATACGGATTGCTGATACATGGCACAGTTTTAGGTGTGTATACAACATGCGATGTAACGTCAGCACATCGACTGCATGACCTACGCACTTTGACGCGCTGTGTTATAATGGTTTATTTTGCAAAGGACGTATCAGGAGCGTGATATTAGAGAGAGTGTTTCTTAAAAACTTAAGATCTCACTCGGACAACTTGCACAGCGCTTTATATCACTGAGTTTCTGCTTCTTTTAGATCTACGTACTGTTAGAAAATACTGTTAAGACGAAGCTAATATAAGTTCAGGACCGTGGCATAAATATTGGATTATCTGGAGACAACTGTCAAAGACAAAAAAATAAATTGCTTTTTGCAAAAACACGAAGACAAAAAATGACCGTACGCGCAACGTAATTGGCAGTAACAAAAGAGTGCGTAAAAAGCTATACTTACAGTGAAGAGCTAAGTAAGACAAGCTGGGCGTTCAGTGATTTTGTGGGCTGGTTAATTCCATTGGCTGATGGTATTAGTTAATATGTGTCCGTGAATTTGATTCGTTTTACAATCGACCTACAATATTTGCCACAGGTTCTAACTCCTATAACATACAAAAAGATGCAGCAAAAACTAAGTTTCTTGATGATTTACTCTTTTAGCTTGTCAAATTATTTTTAAAACCATCATTAGTAGCATGGTAGTTTAGCTTGCACCAGCATAATAAGTGCCGCCTAACATATTTTAGCAATACTTTATTTTTTATAGAAGCATTGCATAGGTTCTTAGCCAAAGCCTAGTATTGTGACTAAATGATGTTAGTGGAACCATGAATAAATATTAACCTCTTGTAAATCAATTTTTGAGTGTCAGAAAGATCTTGCTTTAAGTCGAAAAGTGACGAAGGTGCTCTTAGTTTTTTGCTAGTGGCCCGCTTTGTCGAACGATTGTGACTTTCCAGCGGTGTGTGAGTTTTCGCGTATCTCCCCTCATTCTCTCTCATTTCCTCTTTTTTACTTTTTCGTCTTGCCCTCCTCTTCCCCAGTGCAGGGTAGAGAACCATATTCTTGCTTACCGGCTGACGTCCCTGCCTTTCGTCATACCTAATACAATATATATATATATATATGTGTGTGTCACCTGACGAAGAATAAATGCTATTCAAAGGACTAAGCTTCCGCCCTACCACGAATGTTTTGACGAATTCCACTTGCTCTGAGACCTCGACAACTTAAGCTTCATGTTGCATGAATATTTCATGCACAGGTCTTCTAGCCACGAAAAAGTACACGGTCATAGAACAAGTGATTGGACACCAAACAGTAATCGAGACAAGTGTCTGGACCTTTATATCACCGCAGTACGGAAAGATATCAAGAAACAGACAGAAAGCAAGAAACTTGATAAAATCTTAAACCAATGAGTATGAGAAATCTGGCAACAAGGACACACATGACAATAAAACCCGCTGACAAAGGAGGAGAAATCGTAGTCCTAATACAACCAACTACTTACAAAAAGCATACAGCCAACTAGATGACTTAAATTTTTACGAACACCTCCCAGGTGATCCGACAGACGAATGCAAACGTATCATATGAACAGCCCTAAAGAAACTGTTGGATTCAGAAAAGTTTACCAACACTCACCACAGACTCATGCGAGCAGCATTTCCTCGTCTTAGTCACTTCTACATCCTTTCAAAAATTCATACACCCAGAAACCCAGGTCGACCAATCATATCAGCCATACGTAAAATAACTGAACCAATTAGAAGGCACGTGGAAAAAGTAATTATCAACATTCCATGCACCCTTGCGTCGTACATAAAAGACACCACACATTTTTTGCGACACGTTTCAGGTCTTCGTGTGCCGAAAAACTCGTTGTTGGTTACTCTCTATTTGTCTTCATTGTATACAAATATTCCTCACGATGATGGCTTAGCTCAATTACAATATATGTACACAGACCATAGACAACCTGACACACCAGATTCCTCTGCCATCGCAATTTTCACGAGGATTGTCCTAGAAATAAATTCTGTTCAGCTCAACCAAGAGTATTTTCAACAAATTAGTGGGACCACTATGGGCATCAAATTGGCACCCAATTATGCCAGCATGATTATGGAAAAGCTAGAATCGGAATTTCTTGCACTAAGTTTCTTGAAAATACTCTTATGCAGAAGATACATATACAGCATCTTTTTTATTTGGACCCACAGGGAGAATGAACTTCACAGCTTTATCGACACTTACAACGCTGTACAGCGAAACATACAATTCACACACACACCTACTCGCAAGCAACCATAAACGTTCTTGATGTTAAAATAACGACAGAAGAAGACAAACTTTCTACAACTCTATATCGCAAACCAATGAATCGACTACAATACCTGCATTACCAAATCGATCACCCGTGCCACTCTAAAAACAGAATTCCATAGAGCCGGGCTCACTAGTGTAAGTGAATCTGCTCAGGAGGCCCTGATTTTTGGCACAAGCTCACGGAGGCTAAAACTTTTGCTCGATAAACGAACATACCCGCCATGTGTAATTGATGACGCCGTTGAGAAAGCAATAAAAATGAAGTGTGATGACGTACTTATCATGTGACCGCCGCAAGAAGACCCACCACGAACAAACCTCTGCTTAACTTAAAGCAGAACTTCCCCAGTGCAAACAAAATCTTTAAACGACGTTACAACATACCGGAACAAAGTGAATGTCTGAAACGCGCATTCCCGTTAGCACCTGGTGTCGTCTACCGACGACTACGCAACCATAAAGACACACTTGTCCACTGTCAAATCAATACTTCACCCCCTAGTAATTCATGCTGACATTGCGTAAAGTCATGATGTCTTGTATGTAAAGACATGCAAGAAACAGACAAAGTAACCAGCACACAATCCAAGCTTTCGATTCAAATACGAGGAAACCTAACAAACGATTCCTCTAATCTGGTATACCTACTCGAGTGATACTTGCGCAGAATGCAGTACATTGGGCAAACAGAAACACCATTTAGCACTCGTTTCAATATTCACAGAGCCCATTCGAAATTAGCCATAAGTCTAACCCTATAAAAACATCACAACCTTCCCGACCATGCATTGGGCAAACTATTAGCAACACTTTTACGCACGGCATTTAAAACAAACCGGGAACGTGAACAACGTGAGCCATACCTAATCCACCGATTTAACACCCTCGAGAGAGCAATGAATGTGAATCTGAGTACACTTGCAGCAAATAACGCCTTAGAAAACAATAACGGCCATGAGAAAAATGATTGATTTCACGGCACTGCAGCTGCGATGGTAACTGCACAACTGTAACTACTTCTAAGTGTAACTACTCTTCCTAAATACAGATTTGGCCTCTTTCTGCTTCTACCTTACTAAACAATGAGTTTTGCCAAGCATGAAATGTTCAAAACCAACTTTGTGCACAATCAGGAGGCGCGCATACTGCGTAATGCAGGAGCGGGCCAGAATTGATATTGCACCCGCTTGCCAGCCTGCGCGGCAATACGTGGCGCCCCTCTTTCAATGACAAGATGTTCACGTGACAGTGAGTAGTAAAGGCGTAAACTTCTTAAAGAAAATTGACGGCATATCCACGAGGTGAATAATGATGAGGCCGGGCGAAGCTCCTTGAAGTAATACCGTGAAATTTTCTTCAATTAATTCGCCTGATAAAAAAAAGACGTTAAACAATTGAATAAATGGTTTATCAAACTTTATTGCTGGTTTCCGTTGTCCTTTCCTTATGACTGCTTTGTGCTCAGTGAAATGTAAGCTAAGTGGTTCTTGCACTGGTTGCAGATGAAAGTTGGCAAACACGATGTCGATGCAGGTGTCTCTGTTGGTGGTTGGGTTTCGGTTTTCAAAGGATATGAATTTGAGTTCGCACTTTTCTGACATGTGATGTATCAACCAATGTTTGTTGGGGTTTGTAATGTCAACGTTGAAGTCACCGACGAGCATGAAAGGCTTCGACTTGTCGTATATACACATGTCTCTGTCGATGAACAGTTTGATGTCTTCAATGGCAAGATTTGGTTCCAGGTACAGTATCAAGACGGTGATGCCACCAAATTCGACTGCAGCACTTTCTCCATGGTTGCTCTGTGTGCAGAGTGCTAGGTCCATATCTCGAGCTTCTTCGGCTTGCTTTACGAAAACTGCAACACCAGCGGGATTTCGTATACCGAGTCATCGATGAATACCACTGGTGCATAGCCTTTGATGTAGAGGCGTTTGGCGTTCCAGGTCTCGGTAAAGCAGAGCATGTAGACTTCAGTTAGAATGGGGTCCCGTTTCACATCTTGGTAGTGTGCAAAGAGAGAACGGTCGTTGAGGAGGGCAAACGTGAACTCCGCAGTGTGATTGACGTCATCTTGTTTGGCTTTACGGTACCACTGCGTGACGGTAGGTAGCCGGTGCTGATCGAGCCGCTGGAATTCGTTTGTCATGGCCCTGTACTCGTTGTTTGCCTTGTGGTAGAACTTGTGGTCTCCTTTTGCGTTCGTGAGATAAGAGTTATTTATACTCGTGGACCTATTGAGTGCGACGTAAACTATTTTTGTGGGTGTGTCTTATTGAATTCGTAGGCAATGGACGCGTACGTGGCACCTTGTGATTTAGGTACAGTGATTGTACTAGTTTGCAATAATGGGAATTGCTTTCTCTTGCAAGAGACACTAGTTTTACGATCTAGAATGAGTGTCGTAACTCGAGATTCTATGGGAACCCAGCAGTTGTCAATTACTTGACCACTTCGTCTGGCTTCGTTAACTGCATGCGCGCATCGCAGACGAGTAAGCCTACCGGTCGTAGCCACATCGGCAAAGTGCAACAACAGGCGTCTCGGAAAGTCAATACCGGGTGCTTTCTCTCACACCTTGAGAATGCCTAAAGCTCCGTTCACGAGACCGTCGAGGACGTCGATTTTGGTTGTTATCATATATGGTTTGTCTATGACAATGAGAATTTCGTGAGGGAGGTTGGCAAACTCGGTGTGCGACATTTTCTCTACCTTTGCCATTGCCTTGCGTAGTGCGTTTTGGTTGGCACACCCCAGCTGCACGTCTTCGGAATGCAGCGTAACAATATCTCGTGCCACTCGCTGTGCAACGGACGTATTAAATTTATTTACTTCCTCGTTCGAGTAGAAAATTGGTATGGCCGATGGTGCCTGCGTCAAAGCCTCTTCCTCGGTTACAAAACGACTTTCTAGCAATTTGAGTTTATCGTCCAGCAGTGCCTTGCCGTCTCCAATCTTTGCAATTAGAGCCGAAAAGGGAGGCTTCGGCTTGCCGGATGACTTGTACCAACGCAAAGTATTCTAGGTATTGCCACTTGACGGTGGTTCCCGTGAGACCTCCACTTTCTCTGCATCACTTGTAGACTTCGTTCGCAAGTACTGGAGGCAGTTGACGTAAGTATCTACACATTACGATGCCGAGTCCTCCGCAAGTTTCCATCAGTCACTGAATAATCAGTTTCAATCTACAATCTATGGCATTTAGAGTGTCTGCAGACAGCATGCTGATTTCATCAACGATTACGCACTTGATGTTCCTGAAGACAACTCGGAATGTGCTAAGTTCGCTCTCTCGTAACCCTCCGTATCTCTTATTACGTGTTACCTTGAAAGCAAAGTGTACGGTGGTTCCGCCAACGGCAACGGCGGCCTTTCCGTACTCGCACAGACGACGTATGCGTTGTAAGGAGTGGGGTCGTTGTAGCGGTTGTACACGTCCATTAGGAGCTCCAAGACGAACGTCTTACCGCAACCCGCAGGTCCCGTTAGAAAGACGCGTAAGGGAGGCGCACCGAGCGTAGTCTGTCGATGGATGACTTCTCGTATCAGTTCGTAATGCTCGGCGTTGGTCATTCCCATGAGCCTCGCGTACCCCTTTCTTTCCATTACTTTTTGCCTTTTGCGGACTGTGGCACAGGGACTGGATTCCTTGACGGCCGACATTAACTCTTTGTTGGGTAAGAGGTCGGCGTCTTTTTCGGCGTTAAGCATGGCGGCGGAAACTGCGGCTCTATCCGTGGTGGCATCCTCGGCGGCAGTTGCGGCGGCCTATTGTTCTCGTTGACGCCAGTACTCTTCGATATGTTGAGCTACGATGTCGTCGTCGTCGGTGACGTTGTATTTTCGATGTTTGGTGGCAATGAGGTCTTTGTTGCCTTCGTAAGTCTGGACGTATTTGTAGTTGTCGAGCACGTCTATAGCCTCGTTACAGAAAGGTACGTAGAGCAGCCCCTGCTCTCTCATGTAATCGTCAGGCCGGTCCGTCGCACTATAGTGACGGTACCGGATGATAACCTGCTGCTTACGAAGACTGTAGTCGCGCTTGTAATTGCAGGCAAAGTCCTCAAGACAGACGCCTTTCATTTTTGCCGGCCTTGCCTAGTACGTTTGAATGATGTTCAGTTTCCATACGTCCGTTAAGGCGGCACTGACATTCACCAACTCCTGGTTGGTCTTGTGGACTCGCACGCGTTCTTCCGGGTAGCACGTGAGTATATAGACGACGTCATGGCTCTTTTCAAACATGTCTTGCCGCAGGAGAAGCCAAGCCGCTTCTTGCGCAGACATTTCGACTCTCTTGAGCATCGTTACACCTAGTAAACGTATGATGGCGGCGTAGTCCATTTCCCAATTTTCTTCGGTGATTTACATGACTGCGTTGTGGAAATTTGACATTCCGTGGTCGGCCTTGTTTACATAGTCCACAACGTACGTGGCACAGGCGTAGTGGTCTAGTACAACTTGTAGGTCCATGTTGTAGTCTAGCACTCTGGCCATCCAAGGGTTAGGGGGCTTGACCATCTTTTGTGTGGGGTGCGCCGGTGTAAAACGCAAGGGTGCGTAAATCCCACTCGTAGAATGTCCATGTACTCTGCGTCCGAGTTGACGTTAAATGTGGCAAGGAATTCTTCGATCGAGAGAAAGGACTCCTTTTCTATAGCGGCATGCATTTTTTCGTAGCGTTGCTTCAGGTTCCGACGATATTGCTTTTCTGCAGCATCTTTGGTAGGAGGAAAGGGAACTACGATTGTCGTTTCCTTGCTTGGCTTGAAGGGGGCATCGAAACGACACGTGGTACGATCACTTTTGTAGCAAGTGTGGTTGTGTGCGTGTAGTTGAGTTCTAGGTCTCTTTGAGAGGTCGGTTTTGAGCGTTAGCTACGCGTCAACCATGTCCAGCGTGCGAGGCATGTTGCCGCAGACTTCTTGTGGGGCGTTGTCTAACCACAGAATAATATGAATGTGGACACTTCCTCGTTGTTGGAATTCGACCCGCTTGAAGAAGTCTACCACAACGTAAGGCTTGAACGGAGAACATCGCTTGTCTTTGAGTATGTTGAGAATCACGTTAAAGATTCGATGGGTGTCATTGCACACGCGACAGGGTGATTGTTTGCCAACTCGGTGCATTCCATCCAACTCAACTCTTGCACGACACGCGCAACGCCTCGCGGTCTCACTCGTAACCGCTCCAAAGTCTCCAGGAGGCTGTCCCAGTGCAGTTTGGAGGCGGAGAAAGTGAGAAAAGCGTGAGGCTTGCCGAGTAGCCGGATCAATGCAGAGAGATCCTTCTTTCGGTCTTGCCAGTACTGTACAGTGTTCGGTACCCCCCTCATGAAACCGAGATACTGGTTGATTATTTCGTCCATGAATATGGAATTTTCGAGTTACTGATTGGTTATGGCATTAGTGATGGCGTGTGTTCGGAACGTCATTGTCTTGTCGGCAAAATTGTGACGCATCACTTTCTCAGTTATGTAAGGGACGTGGTCGCGGCGCACTCCTCTTCGATCGGTACGTCGGATCTCACTGCTTGCCTTCATGAACGCTGTTGCTCGTTCGTATTTCATTATTCACGGGTGGCTAAGGTATATCTGAGGAAACGACAGCTCTTCGGCATACATGTCAAAGAGTAGAAAAGTAGAAACTTGTCCTTCACCCGGTGCTACGTGTTAACTGTGCGGGCCTCGTATCTGACCGTCGGGTACCCTTGCTGCCGCCTTTCGCACCACGGATAGCGCTGCGGAATTTTCCGCAGCCACGCCGTCGCAGTTTTTGTCGGCGACGATGACGCCGCTGGCGCCGTCCTGAAAGATCATGGAATGCGACATCGTGTTGAGAGCGATTGTTGCTTCCATGGGGTCGTCGAGATCGGTAACCTCCGGCGCTTGCTCATTCTCGTCGACGTCGCATGTCATGTTGTCGTCTGCACCACCGGTATTGTCATTAATTTTGCCGAGACGGTTCCAGTCAATTTTGATGTTGAGGTACTTGTACAGGGGAGTGTTTTCAAAGTATTTAGGCTAGGCGTGTATGTTTCTTTTAGTAACCAGGTCCTTCTTGTATGGCGGTTTGAACACGAGCCGGCGCTTGAGATAAACGTCTATTGCCACGTCATACGGAATGTCACGAGGCAGGCATTGAACCGTGTTAAGGAACGTTTATAGGAACGTTGACTACTTGCCCCTTGATGCTGTATTGGCCGCTTCCATGCGTTAATTTTCTGACACTCATGAAGGGTAGACGAGGTGCAATGAGGTGTTCTTCTACTCGACTTAGGGGAGGCAAGTTTGGTTTCGGTTGATACTTGTAACCATTTGAAACGCTCATCAAAGGTACCTTGCCACCCGTCAGAGAATCTTTACAGTTCGAGGAAACCTTGTAATCCTCGGCGGTTGCGCCGGGAAACTCGCTGCAACGTGGTGATGGCATTATTGCGAGACTTTTCTTTTGTGATCGACGATATCGTGATTAGGTTGTTAGAGAACCAGAGTCTATCGCATACGTTACAGCTACGCCCAACGGTGATTTTCAGGAAATCTCTATGGAAATGGGCGTCTGCACCTTCGTGTTCTTTCATGACACGCTTTGCAGACGCCTCGTGTTCTCTCATCTCTGGGCGCTCCTGGCGATATGCGCACTTCCTCGCCGCTTCCTATTGTCGAAGGTTTTCAAGATCTCCTTGGCGACATTTACGTGCTGCCTCAGCCTCTCGTTCCCGTATGGAAGGATCTTGCCGACGCTGACGTGCCGCTGCAGCTTCTTGTTCACGTACGGCGGGATCTTGCCGACACTGCCTTGCTGATGTGGCTTCATGTTCCCGCACAGCAGGATCTTGGAGGCGACATGGCGCAGCTTCCCGGTGCGCTTCTGCCTCGCGTGCTCTCACTTCAGGGTCCTGTCTGCAAGCTCGCGCCGCCGCTGCCCTGCGCTTCCGCCTTTCGGCATCCTTATCCCTACGAGAACACGCCAACGGCAACGACCATCGGCAACTACAAACCTGTATTGATATGGTTTCGATTATGAAACCATTGCTTTAGGAAACATGTGGCGTTATTTGTTAAGTAGCTGGCGTCTTATTTTTGTTTTGCTTCAGAAACATCTGGCGTCTTTTTTATTACATTTAGAAAACATCTGGCGTCTTTCGTTCGTTTATTTCATCAATCAACGGCGTTTTGAACAAAAATTCTTTATTATTTATTCACGCACAGGAGAAATCTCACCAGCCACTACCTTGGAGGTAAACAAAGGCTGCTACTGGGAATGAGAGACACAGAAGTCGGCTTTCAACACTTCTACTTCTACTAACGTTTCGTACTGGAACATGTCAATGGCTGCTATTGGGGAAGGAGAGACAGAAGAATGCGGCTTTCATATAACGCGCACGCTGCGAGTTTTTTTTATTGTTCAACGACGTTCAGGAGAAATCTCCCACAGACACCACCTTGGAGGTCAAAACGTAAGACTGGTTACACACTACGACTACGACTATGACTACGAAGGACGAACGGGTGCCGCTATAAGGAGCTTCGCCCCTAAAAAGCTCTTTTTCTCCACCCCTGACCCGCCACAGCCATGTGGCGCCGTCTAGCGGGGAACACTACGTTAGTAGAAGAAAGGATAAGCCGACCCCGGAGATCTTAAAGGTGATCGCCGAAAAAAAAGAAAAAGAAGAAAAGGGGAAAAGGAAAGCAATAAGAAGGATAAAACAGTTGAAGGAGGTGGTGGGGGGGGGGTCTACTTTGTGTTTTCAGTTTGTGTTACGTACTCTCTCTCTGTCTAAAATTGTATAAAGGTGAACACCAACGAATTGTACCCTCATTCCTGATGAAGGTTAGACTTTGGCTGAAATGTCAAAAAAAATAAGCTACATTGTTACTTCTCATCGAAGATCTACCTAACTACTTTGAATGCAACGGCCACTCTGCGGCCAGGCAGACCTGGCTACATATAGCGCGTCTTTGTCTAGAGTGTTTTGAAGTTCGCTTTGCATTATTGAATGAAGGGATGTACGCCTTCACAATTCACAGACGGCGAGGCGACCAGAAACGCTGACGACCACAGAAGAATCACAGCACGAATCTAAACTGTTCTATAGTTATTTATAAAAAAAGACAGAAATACGCGAACGATTGCCAAACGTGTCAAGGACGAAAAATCCCAGCATACTCAAGGAGCGAATCATCATGAGTGGGGTGAAGCTCACATCCATCCATCTGTCCGTGTGTCCGTCTGTCTATGCATGTGTTAATGCGTCCGATCGCGTTCGCGAATGTAGACGGCACGTGGATAACAGTGACGAGAGGCTAGCCAAGGAAGCCGAGTGCAAGTGTCTTCAACGCTCTTGCCACTCAGCTTCTTCAATGACCCACCAACCATGCGCCACGTAGATCGACTATCCAGGAGACTGAAAGAGGCACTCGTTCTCCACGTACCCAGGCACAGCCCACACAATAGTCGATCGGAGAGTAGCGGTACAGCGCTATCTAAAATGTCCTTACATTACTGCATCTTGTATTTATTTCTATGAGACAGCGCCATCTATTATACTGTTCGTTAGATACTACCTTCTTTTCTTTCTCGTCTCTTCTTCTCTCGGTTACGCGTGATGCGTGACAAGGTCAGACTACAAGGAGCTTCGCCCTTAATAGCCTTCTGTGGGTACAACACAGGAACCGGGTGCAACAGACGACATCTCCCAGAGGGCATGTTTTGTGTGCGAAATTGTGAAAACCAAAAAGAAGACTCCTGCAGGCATTTATACATAGGTAACGTATTAAATCTGACGGCTGTATGTAGTGCGTTAAAGACAAAGCACTTTCTTTCAGTATTCGTAATTTTTTGATGCCGAGCAACGGAGACGCCCCAGTACTACTGGCGGTCAAATTTTAGCTATTGCGCATATGTAGCAGCTATTTCTTTGTATCTTTCTCATAATACTCACATAGGTTTTACCAAAGATGAAGACAAATGAATGTCCACAAGGTACATGTCCATGAAGCCCGTTTTCGTAACTTCGTTTGATAATATGCCACTGACAGTAAAACAATCACCTTGTGCACACAATGCCTCCAGTTTCGGAAGACTGCACAATGTTAAGCCTCGTCAATTGTATAGAAAAATTCAACTATAGCCCCTGAGCACAATTGTTCGTATACAAACACGTGCATTGGCGTTATCTAATTTTACTCTTAATAACTACACTACCGAAGCAACTGCAAAGATCTCAATACTTTAATGGAATGTCGGCGCGGTGCGCATTCATTCAAACGTTAATGCACTTGTCATGATTAACTGCGTGTTTATAGTGACAGTAGAAGATAAACGTAACACGCAAGTTCTGCAGCGAACGCAGTTGTTGGATGTAATAGAAAAACGCAAATTTCAGAAGAGGAAAAGGCCTCTAGTTAAACAACAGGGACCGATGCCGCACCTATAAAGAAGGCTTAATGACCCACGACGCACGAAAATGAATTATGTTGCATCCAAGAAACAATGCGACAAACTGCTCATGCGGCACAAACAAAACCACACTTCTTTTTTTCTTACGAAATTGGTGTTTCGATCTTCCTGCTTTGAGCTGAAAAATCACCCTGTGTGGTTCATCGTTTGCATTTTTCATAACCTAACTGTTTTCAAGTAAGCTTCCAAAAACTCTAGCGGAAGCTTTTCTTCAGCCGTAAACGGCATTGCTACCATATACAACTACTACTGCTACAACTACTATTATTACAACTATTGCTAATATTTATAATAATAAGTACTTCATCTACAATTACTACTACTACTAACCTATTGAAAAACCGTTCACCATAGGAATGATGGATTCCACCATCCACCATTTCGGTGCATTATGGCGGTGGAAATGTTGGTAGCACATGGTGTATGGTGGTGTATGGTGGACTGCGCGCTAACGCCGGCAGTGCTGAAGCGTGAACCAGCGTCAGAACTACCGTGACGAGCTGCCACTAAAAATAATAAAAATATTTGTATGAAAAACCACGTAGAATACACCCGTAAAAAATAGGTGCGACAGTGCGGAATCAAACCGGCCACCTCAGGATTTCTAACTAAGCACATTAACCGCTGCGCCACGCCGACAGATGGCAGATTTGTTGTTGAAGAATCAGTCAACTTCCAAGCTCACTCTTACACATAGTTTCATAGTTTTCATAGTTTTTGTAGCAATCGTCTCAGTATCATCGCTATACGCGTTCCGGTGCTAAATAGGGTTTTGCCAAAAGTGTCGCAGGACCCCTTTAACAAGGTTATGACATTCGTTATCTTCACTCTTGAAAGTCTATGGGGCACATGTTCCTGCTTGCAAACTACGATGCGCGTGAAAAATGTCATGAGGATTGTGCCATACAATGCCTGACTGTGTGGTTGTGAATAGTGAATACGACTCTTAGTGAATAGTGAATTCTCTTAAAATGAATAAAACCCATACGTGCTGTATCAACGTGTGTTCATCTTTAAGATGAAGGTTGTTCAACGTTAAAAACATTAAATTAATGAAAAATAGCGTGTAAACAAAAGAAAACAGCTTTTACATGGAATGTAAGAAATATTATTTTGGGAAATATGCTCAATATTTTTTTGGAAATATGCTCGCTGTATCACTTTGAGCAACCTTCCTCGATATAAAATTTCAGTGGATATGGTGTATATGAACTCGGTAAGGTGGTATTCATTTAGCTGACAATTGTTGTCTTGGAATTTATAAAATGTCCCCACCGGTAATACAAACCTTTGTAGACATGTCTTTTAAGCTTGACGAAGTACTATGGACCATCGTACAATGTGAAAGCTTTCTGTGAGCAGACGCTAAAGCACTGTTAACAATAATAACAATTGATATACCTCCACATACATCATACATTAGCACAACTATCATGGGGTGAGGCGAATTATTATGGGATGAGTCAGCTGAGGAGGCCCAAACACGACGTACCACACGTATGCCGGCAGGGAAAAAGTCACCCTGAGTTTGTACCGTGAGGATATGCTATGCTATCGAAGCTGCTGAGAACTTCCATAGAAAGGCTATTCCATTCAGCTATTTCGCGAACAAAAAAATAACAATTATACGCATCAACTCGTGAGGTATAAGGCAAGAAGTCCTGGCAGAGACGGGGGCAAAAAGCGTTTATTTCAGATGCAAGCAGGCACAGCGTTAACTCCAGATTGGAATTACCAGCTGATAGCTGATAAGAGGAAGTTAAGTGGGCAATTTCTGTCATGACATTTTGTGTTTGTAGTGCTGGAGTTAGCTTGACTTTCATCATTCTTCGGGCTGTAGTGTAATAGCCAGAAAGATGTGCAATGATTTTGCAAAAAAAAAAGTTAGTTTTAAAAGGGGGGCAACACAATGGTAAAGTGCAACTGGTGATATTAGGTACGTAGACAAAGCAATTCGCAGATTCCACATACAGTGAAAATTGATAATATGCGAAGTACGGATGAAAGAGGTTCACATTTCACTTTAAAATCAGCACGACGTTGCAATGTGTAAAGGTGTAGTACACAGCAAACGCGATTATAATTGTTATGTGCCCTCACGTATATAGATAAGATGCAATTATACGTTGCTTATAGTTGTGTAACGACGGCACCACTAAAGTCTTCAATACAGGCACCAGCGGTGGTAGGCATATATATCATGCCGCACATGACTTTGATGCCATAATTATCAAGTTTGGGCCTGGTGTTTGTGTTCGTCATCCATTCACGGCAGGTAATACCATATTGGTATATTGAAAGATAGCAAAATGGCCGTTAGTGCACTATGAGCGTAACATGTATTCTTGTTTTACATGACGCGCATGCCATGATTATCGTACTTGGACGTGTAATTTACCTTCATCGCAAATTGACGTCACGTAATATCAAATTAGGTATATGCGTAGCGAGCGAAGCGATCGCGAGTGGAGCATGATCGTGGGATATCGCCATGTTCTTAGATGAGTCGTCTGTCATAATTATCTTCTTTGTACCAGTCATGTATCTTCGTCATCCATTCATGTCTTCTAATAGCAAATTCGTTATAAGTATATTTAAAAAATTGGTCGCACATGAAGCCAATAACAATTATTTCGATCACAGTTGTGCTTTTTTTACACAAGAAGGCCGCACTTGTGCATGATGCACCATTTATGTATAGGTTTTATTTGTATGGTCATTTTCCATTGTATGATGGCTCGGTGAAAAACTTTGAAGCTATCTTTTTTTTCCTTTCAGTGTTCATTTTTTTTCTCTCATTACAAAAGGTAAATATTTCTATCGAGTACCCCCTACCGCCATAGTCTAGTGGCTAAGGTACTCGGCTGCTGACCCGCAGGTCACAGGATAAAATCCCGGCAGCGGCGGCTGCATTCACGATGGAGGCGGAAATGTTGTAGGCCCGTGTGCTCTGATCCGAGTGCACGTTAAAGATTCCCAGGTGGTCGAAACTTCCGGAGTCCTCAACTACGGCGTCTCTCATATTCATATAGGAGTTTCGGGACGCTAAACGTCAAATATTTATCAATTCTTTGAAGTACTGGATATTTTTAAACTTCAAACAGGTGGCGGTACGTACGCCATCTGATAGCTCGTTGCTATCTGCTTGAAATTAGAGATGTTGTAACTTGGTTTAAGTGCAGATTCAGCCGTATGAATGCGGTTTTCTGATGAAGCAACTTCAACAAATCTCTCCGAGCATGAAGTTAACCTGTATTCCGAGCTCGTCGCCTAGATTTTGTATTGCTGTCTTTTTCTCTTAATTGCTCTTATCTAGGTTGATTCGTGCAGACACGGATTTCGTGAAAACCAGCAAACCCTTCCTATACCACCACTCACGAAGGTCGATTCATGGCATTGATTTCCGCTTATCGTTTTCGCTGACGACGTGGCGACGTTTTTCAGATGCGCCAATGAGATACATCGGTCGATGTCGTACGGCATCGAAATTTTTCGCATGTTGCTTTTTAAAGTTCTATGCCAAACTATGCGGTGACCTGACCATGTGGAGCGTTTCCTACCCGCAGATCGCGGGATCAAATCCCGGCTGTGGCGGTTGCATTTCCGATGCAGGCGGAAATGTTGTAGGCCCGTGCACTCAGATTTGGGTGCACGTTAAAGAACCCCAGGTGGTCGAAATTTCCGGAGCCCCCCACTACGGCATCTCTCATAATCATATGGTGGTTTTGGGACGTTAAACCACACAAATAAATCAAATCAATCATGAGCGTTTTCTAGCTTTAATTTATATATTTTTTATTTTCTCTACTTTTCTACAGCATGAATGGACGGGTGCTATGCCACTAGGCAGGAAGAATTGCACTTTTCTTTTATTATGTTTTTTTTTATTTTTCCTTCAGTGAACAGAGCTCGAAACTATTCGTATTCCATGTCGCTCTCCCTTATTTTACGCACTTTTGCTTCACTCGTGGAACGCATACACATGACCGCTTATCAGAATACTATTCTGTCTTTAACATCTCTCTGAACAACACTTCTTATCGAGAAATATGTCATAAGTGAAGCTCACTTTTAACGAACCCACGTGAATATATGGTGATGCATGCGTGAATGAACTATGTGGTGCTAATCGCTTAAAATACTAGTATCAGGGCTGGACAGTTCATGTAGACGCCAAGTTAGCGCTTGCTTTTGTACATGTTCACCTCGCTTTGTGCGCTGCTTTACATTCTTTAAAGAGAGGGGGAGGGGGCTCGTTAATACTCCACAGAACAAGCCAGGACCACGTGCAACAATTATGCTTAGCGCCAGCAGTTCAATCTGCTTGATTCTTGAATATTTTGCTGGTGGGTAAATCAATACAAGTTTAATTACTATGCATACTATTGTCACCTCGCCACACATGCCACCAATTGAGTTAACCAAACTCTAGGAGGAAAACAGTTTTATCAGCACGAGGTAGGTCCATTCAAACAAATCTGGCTGAACTGTAAGTCGAACTTAAGCTGTGAGTGTAGACAAGTGCCCGTGAAAGAACAGAGGGAAAACGAACAGCAGCAAGACGAAACCAGGGCCATAAAGAATTTTTCCTTGATGAAAGGGGGGGGGGGGGGGATTGTAACTTCTTTGAAATGGTCGTTTTAAATGCGAAGCATTTCTTAGCGAACTTCGGCGAGATTGAGCGCATCTATCTATTTATCTATCTATCTATCTATCTATCTATCTATCTATCTACCTACCTATCTATCTATCTATCTATCTATCTATCGATCTATCTATCCGCCTACGACTTTTAGTTCTCCCGGATCATGGTATCGATACCAGACTTGGTATGGCATAACTTGACTGTGTGAAAAATATATTTAATTAGTCGTAGCACGAAAATCTTGACAGTCATGTCATGAATGTCATGATTTACATTTCATGGTCTTGCAGCTTTTGCAGTGGTTTAGTTCACATGGCATGTTGCAAAACTGGTATGGTATGACATGATTGCATGGCGAACGCAAGCAACAGACCCTAACAGGAAAAGCATGACATGCGTGTCATGTAACAACATTACTACATGCCACGCTCATGATGCGCTCGCGGCCGTGTCGCTAGCGTCACATACACCAAATTTGGTAGTACGGTACGTGAATGGATGATGAAGGTATGTGAGTCGTGCGAACATGATAATCATGAGATTCCATGTCATGTAACAAAATGACTACATGCCACGCTCACAAGGAGCTCGTGGCTGTTTCGCTAGCTCCCGTTATGCCAAACTTGGTATTACGGGACGTGAATGGATGACAAAGGTATGACACCGGTGCAAACATTATAAGCATGAGATTCGTGTCATGTAAGAACATGACTTCGTGCTACGCTCATGATGCGCTCGCGGCGGTTTCCCTGGCATCACATGTAGCAAACTTGGTATTACGCGACGCGAACGGCCGACATAGGGAAATGACACATCCAAATATGCTAATCACGACATGCGTGTTATGTAACAAC
Source organism: Rhipicephalus microplus (assembly GCF_043290135.1). Classification (NCBI taxonomy): domain Eukaryota; kingdom Metazoa; phylum Arthropoda; class Arachnida; order Ixodida; family Ixodidae; genus Rhipicephalus; species Rhipicephalus microplus. Next base: position 102,735,607 of record NC_134701.1, read on the forward strand.
ATGACTGATGCGCTCGTGGCTGTTTTGCTAGCTTCACATATGCCAAATTTGGTATTACGTGACGTCAATGAATGACGAAGGTATGTGACGGATGCAAACATAACAATCATGAGATGCGCTTCATGTGGGAACATGACTACATGCCACAGTCAAGGCGCCAATACATTTCGACGTGACGCTGGGCGCGTGCTCACCAGCGTTCCTTTCGTCGCGTCACGCCGGTGTTTCCACAAAAGGCGCCGCTCCTGCCATGTAATCGCAGGCGCGCGCCGCCCTGCGTTCTTAGACGCATGCGCATTTTAGTGCGTCCGGCGTCCCTTCATTATGAAAAGAGAGAAATGCGGTGTTGTCTGGGTAGCGCATCGGCACGAAATTCAGCATGCCGCATTTCGCGCCGGTCGCCGTCGAGCCGCGCTGGTCGCGCCTGGCGTGGGACTATAGAGTACTGGCGTTTTGTAAACGTAGCGTCGCTGTGCCCAGCGTGCACGCGCGTCAGTGCTACAATAAAGTATTTCGGGCCCTTCATGATACGCTTGCGGCCGTTTTGCAAGCTCCACATATACCAAATTTGGTGTTACGTGACGTCAATGGATGACGAAGTGTATGACAGGTGCAAATATATTCCTGACACGCGTGTAATTTAGGAACATGGCAACATACCACGCTCATGGCTTGCTCGTGGGCATTCCCTAGCTCCACCTATACTAAGCTTGGTATCACGTGACGTGAATTGAAGGCAAAGATAAACCACACATCCATACATAATAATGGCACGGAAGCCATGTATGGCATCATTGACCTCCACCTCGTAACTTTGAGCTGATTTTAAAGTGACATATCAAACTTTCTCAATGGTGCTTCACATATCATTAATTCCCCTGAACATGGGATCTGCCAATTTTTTCGTACTTGAAAACTTTGTTGAAACGCACTAAAAACAGGCAGACAGAAGAGGCTGACAAGGACAGCGCTTGCTCTCACAACTGAAGGTTTGAATTTAAACATTTGACAGAGCTCCGTCTGGTTGGGTATGAAACTGGGAGATGATTTAGACTCCAACCAAAAGTTTTGAAGAAACCCGACGTTTTGAAACCGACTTGGTTTCTTTCTCAGGGGTGACTGTGGAGGCTACGAAGCAGCACCGTCTTCAAAGCACTCGTGCCCCTCGTCGTATATTGGCGAGACGGAAAACCTACCGCAACGACTGAAGCAACACGCCAACAATGCGCGGAAGTTCTACAAGGAGCGCAGCGCAGTCGCCGAACATGCTGAGACGTTAGATCACCAGATAAATTTCGAAGCGACGACAATTGTTGAAAGAGAGCCGAACTGGAGTAGAAGGTTGTTACTCGAGTCGTGGCACATACAGAGTACTGCCCATAATATTAACCGCCATCTCAGAACCCGTTTCCCTGTGTATGCACACTGGCTGCACTCCACGGCAAAACGAGAGAGAAAGAGAGGGGGGTCATTATTCACACCGCGAGTGCTTTAAAGACGCCGCTGCTACGTAGCCTCCGCAGAAACCCCGGAGGAAGGAACCAAATCGGTTCGGAACGTCGGGTTTGTTCAAAAGTTTTGGTTGGAGTCTAAATTATCTCCTAACTGAAGGTTTATTAGTCAGAATTGTTATTTAACGCGGATGCATGGTTTTTCGTGCATGCGCATCAGGACAGGGTGCAACAGAAATCACTCGTGTCAGGATTACAAAAATTGCCCATATTATGTGTCAATCATTATATTTTACAAGTAATAGGTTTCAAAATTAGTGTATGTTTTCGATCCAATCGCACAAAAACTGCCTAGTAAATGTGTTTTTCAATGGAGATGTTTGTTTTTGATGCACACACTCGCCCTTTGCGTGTGGTATGTCAGTTTTTATGATGAAATACGAGTCACAAGATAAAATATTGTAGAAATATTGGGTGATATTCATAAGAAGCAGCTTTGTTTTGGAGTAAAAACATCCTGACTTTGAAAAAAAAGAGCTTAGCAGATGGTGTGTTTCATAAATTCTGGGAGTAAATTACTCCAAGTAAGTTGCTGGTCAGACGTTTAGAAACTCATGCAAAAATTGGGAGACCCCAAGCTTCGGCTTTAGGACTTGAACGCGGTAGCAAAATATGGCATCTAGTGCACCCTTAAACCACTAAGTGCATACTTATTCACATGTTTGTTACATACACACGAACGCACACAAACACGCACACAGTAGATTGGACCAGCGTGTACTATTATCGCCGAATGGGCTCATTTTTGTCTCTACGCCTGTCGAACAAAACGTGTTAAATAGGCTCTGAAACACTTTTTTAAGCAATGATGAAATGAATTCACTAGAAAAGCTTACTGTCTCACGAATTCATCATTGCAAAAAGTTTAAGAATCCATACAGTGCGAGTGGAGTTACAAAGGTTTGTAGCATGCTGCTATTGCATCATCTCTTTTCTGGTACCGACGAAAGCGCTGGAAGCTAAGCAGGGAGAGGTGGCAGCGTAAAGAAACTACCGCGCCTTGTGACCTTAAGCGCTTTTTTTCCTTCTAATGCGTGGCTTTGTCTGTGTGATTGCGCCCGCACACGTGAAGAAGTAGCGGTATTCCGCGCCTATCTTGGTAACTTGATCTTTCGGTCACAGAAGCACAGACAAAATTTCGCTTACAACCAACAGAGCCGACGCCGGTGGCGGGTTTTCTGGGACACGAGCTTTTTAAAGCTACCGCGTTAAAACCTGGCCTATATTCAGGACATATCGGTGATGTTTGGAAGCACCTCCAAGGTTGCCACCCCGTGCTCATGCCACCTGTGTATACATTATGTCCAGTCTTTTCAGCATTCTACGAGCCTGCTAGATAGCCCACAGTTGTTGATGTAGATATTAGCTAGAGTGGTATCCCCAAATTTGAAGGCCACTATATTCCTGTTGAGAATGTGCTGTGTTCAGCAACAAGTGGAAGGGATCAAGCTTACCAGATGCCTTATAAACATTAGGCGATATCACAGCTTTACAAGTCACCAATTGGAACATTTTGGGCACAGCAATCAGCTAGGACACTTTCATTGTGTAGAAGGGAAGAAACCTCGACATAAACACTGTGACTACTCTCACTTAAATACGTTACTTGTTTCAACACAAGCAGATGACACTCGCTGCCCAGAAGAGATAAAATGATGTTTATTAGACACATCCAATCAGATCAGTGACCGGTGCTACGTAACGTAGAACAGTGTCACATAGGTAGGGATCAACACGTTTATAAACTCGTTTGGCTGAGCATCTACACTATGTAGTCGTTTATACTTTAATTTCTTAAACTAGAGTTTATGCAGAAAGCTTTAATTGGTCTGCATATGGTTCTAACGGCTTGATTTCACCGTCCAATTCATGCACACATAGTCGTCAAGAGCGTTTTACATTCCCTCTAATATCCTTTCTTCAAAACATTCTGATTTGTTTGTATGGCATGCACAGTCACGCTGCTTGTGTGAAACTTTTTTTCTTCTCACTCACTTCATGATTGCGACACTTCATACCTGCTACCTCATTTACTTCATACTTGCTGCTATACAGTGATGCAGAGGTGCGTGTAAAAAGACCTTTTTGGCTTCCTGAACCCTACGATTACACATCATGCAGGCAATATGAACGTTACTGAATTAGGCAGGTCTCTATCACTTACGCGTGCCCACAAAACAACGAAACCAAGCGCCCAAGATCTAACAGCACAGCTCAAAACTCCTGTACGTCGTAATATAGCAAAATCTTGGTCGCGCCTTGACAAAACACAGCCTGGACGTTGAAACTAACTCCACGATAACTGTTTCCGGGCTATTCTAGACTATTTACGGTGCTTGAATGAAAACCTCGGGAAAGATCCAATCTTTTGATGGAAATGGAATGTTAGACAACCATGTACAATGGAATTTCAGAATATTAGCTAGTTGATGGTATCCAGAGCCCTCCAGTAAAATGCCATTACTTTGTATTGCTTCGTTACGTTCCCATACACACATTCCGATTCATGGTATCTGTTTTATCCTTTTGATTTGTTGATACTGTTTGAAGGATAGAACACAACCTTTTAGTACAGTGGTGTAGGACATAAGTGACGAAAATAAACGATCATCGTTGGAATAACTTTATGAAGCGGAGGTGGGTCCTTTACGCCGTCTTCGCCATTGCCTTAGGAAATGAAAGCTGGTGAAGAAGTACAATTGCATTATTTTCGCCACAAAAAGAATGAAAGGCAAAAAAAATTGTGTTGGATTGCCTTCATTTTTTTGTTCTTCTCAATGCTTTTTTACGATGAAGTAATGTGCAAGAACACTTACCACAGGTTCGAACAATGAGGTCGTCTGCAACAGGCGTCTCAATATTATGTTTCGAGGTCTCTCTGCCAGCTGGCGATTTGGCTGAAATTATTTGCGAATAGACTGTGTGCCATTTAGTTCCATCTGTCTCAAAGGAGAATATAACAGAATTTTTATTCTGGACCTGACCGGGCATATAACAAGTCGTTCTTTAAAAGTTCACACACCCTGTTCGTTTATGGAAACGAAAAGCAAATAAAGTTGTTTCAGTTATGCATCATCATCATCATCATCATCATCATCAACAACAACAACAATAACATCATCAGCTTTACTACGTTCACTGTAGGATATAGGCCACTCCCCAGTTCCACCAGTGAACCCAGTCCTGTGCTAGCTGCTGCTAATTTATACCCACAAACTTTTTAATCTCATCTGCCCACCTAACCTTCTGTTTCCCATCAACCCACTTGCCTTGTCTGGGAATCCAGTTAGTTACCCTTAATGACCAGGGGTTATCCTGTCCACGCACTGCATTCCCGGCCCATGTTCATTTCTTCTTGATTTCAACTGTGATATCCTTTAACCCCGGTTGGTTCCCCAATCCACTCTGCTCTCTTCTTGTCTCTTAAGGTTACACCTACCACTTTCCTTTACATCGCTCGTTGCGTCATCCCCAAATTAAGCTGAACTCTCTTTGTAAGACTCCATGTTTCTGCTCCGTAGCTATGTACCGGCAAGATGCAGCTGTTATCTACCTTCCTCTTGAGGAATAGTGACAATCTACTTCTCATGATTTGAAAGTGCTTGCAAAATGTGCTCAACTTCATTCTTATTCTTCTAGTTACTTTATTACCGTGGTTCGGCACTACGGTTATTACTTGTCCTAAGCACATATAGTCTTTTACAATTTCAACTTTACTGTTTTCTATTCCGAAGCGCTACTCTTTTACGAAGTTGTTGTACACTAGTTTCATTTTCTGCAGATTATTTTAAGACATACCTTCCTGCTCTCCTTGTCTAACTCCATAATCGTGAGTTGCAATTCGTCCCCTGAGTTACTCAGCTGTTCAATGTCATCGGCTAATCGCCGGTTACTAAGTTACTCTCCATTAACTCTTATTCCTAAGAAGCCCTCTGAAATTTAAGGCCTCTAAAAACCACCTGTAAGCACGCGGTAATAGCACTGGGTAGAGTATATCCCCATGCCTAACACCCTTCTTCTGAACAATCCCCTTAAAAATCTCTCAACAATCCACCACATTCATACTATCAATCAGGTAACAAAGAAGTGCTTCGAATATAGCCAACCACTATGCATAGCCTTCATATATTACAAGAAGGCGTTTGATTCAATAGAAATATCAGCAGTCATGCAGACACTGCAGAATCTTGCCGTCGACGAAGCATATGTAAACATCTTGAAGGAAATATACAGGGGATAAACTGCTACCATAGTGCTTCAGTTATTTATATAGCAATGCAATCACTTCCTAAATAATTTATATTTCGCATAAACTGTTATCGGATATGAAACATTAAAAAGACATTCGCTGGTTATTTCCCGCATGAAATGCAGGGAAATACTTTTCTAGGGCCCTGAGGAGATGTGTTTGAATAAAGCAGCACCACAGGTTGCATTCGCGTGGGCAGAGAGACAGAAAACTGCATGTGAATAAACATGGCCACTGAGATTGCGGGTCCACGGCGGGTTTCTCTCCGGCCGTTCAAATCGCGCGGAGAGTGCATGTTTCCGGAGAAGCGTGGCTCACTATTTTCTCCGCACCACGGCGCTCTTTCTTTCGGTCGAAAAGGCTGCCGCGCTGTTGATGAAGCTTCTGTGAGGCGGTAAAAAATGGTATTGCGCTTTTAAATAACTTTACCTTTGTGTGCAAATGCCTGGTCATGGAAGTACGAAAGCCAAAGTCAATTCTGAAGCGTTTCATATTCAAATGGGATTTTTATTTTGCTGTAGATTGGCGCCGCCTATATTATATCAGTAAAAATTGCGATGTCTCTGCAAGAGATCTGACGAGAACCGGCGCATTCAGCATGGTATGGCCGATGGCCTGTGTTTTGTGCCATTTTACCTACGGTGCCACTATACACAAAAGGCTACGTGCTGAGCGCGATAAACTCAATGCGCTTATTCGCAAAGTAGTCAAACGAGATTTTGGCTTCCCTACCACCACTCCAACGTACAAACTTCTCGAGCTTAGCGTACATAACACGCTAGAAGAGATCGCTGAAGATCAGGAACGCGTGCAATTGACCCGACTCACCGCCATCAAGGCGGGCTGCTATATTCTGCTCGAGCTCGGCTTCTTCTCCTCGAGGGCAAGGAACCCCCCAGAGTTAACTCGAATTTTCCGTGAAATCTGCGACCCATTCCACGAAATGTACACCCCGAATACAACAGAGGCAGGCGCCTTGCGCGAGCGACCGCCATTCTCAAGCGCACACACACGGAAGCGGACAACGTCTCGTTCGTGGATGCCGCTGCCTATGACAACAACCGAGCGTTCGCCGAGGTCGCGGTATCATCCACGCAACAGACTCTTAACTCGGCCACAATCCTCACCTGAAACCCCGAAGTAGCGGAGCAAGCAGCTATAGCTATAGCTATGCTCGATAGCATACGGGAATTTATCTACAGCGACTCCATGCCGGCCATCAAAGCCTTCGAACACGGAGTCATCTCCGACCAGGCTCTACGTATCCTGCGCAAAGCAGACGCGAGTGCCCTGAAACACCACACTGTCATCTAATTCCCCGCCCATCTCGGCCAGGTGCCGGGTGCCTATCCAACCTCAACGAGATCGGCCATGATGCAGTGCGTGCCCTTGCCACAGGGCAACCCCATCTTGCTGAGTTAGATACCAATCGGGATTCACCAATTACGTACAATGAAATAACAAAGCACTTTTACCTGGAACGCCACATTTTTCCAACCCCACATCTGAAACTTAACCGACCGCAGGCATTAACCTTACACCTATAACAGACACACACGTACCCAAACCTTGGCACGCTTCACGTTTATTATCCCGATGCATACCCCAGCGACACATGCCCGTCATGTGGACACACAGCGACACTCGCACACATGCTCTGGGAGTGTAGAACAACTACGCCCGACTCTACCTCAAGCAAGTGGGAGAGGTCCCTCAGGAGCTCACTTTTTGCCGACCAGCAATGGGCCGTCCAGCAGGCCCACGAAGCGGCCGCCAGGTACTCCCTGTCGGTCCCTACGTGGGAGACGCCCGCTACGCGCTAAGCGCGTCCTGCAGGCCTGAAATAAAGTTTTTTTCATTCCATTCTGCAAGAGATCCGCATGTGCCTGAAACTTCGAAGCTCGTAAGCTGTATATAAAAGGGTGCGGGGCACCAGGGAAAAAAAAGAAAAATGGCAGCGCAATCCGCAATAAGGTGAGAAGACTGCAGCGTTCTACGTCCATGAATCACTTTTTACACTCGATTGAATGGATTCTTCTGTTCTCATTGAACTAGCACTGATTTTTGTTGTAATGATGTCGCGAGAATTCTTGCAGACGCTTTAATGTAATCACAGCTGCGCTACGACGTGGTTTTATTGCTCCTTAGAAGCGTTCTTCGCTTCTTAGGCTGGAACGCTGGCCTTCAAGCAGTGCTCGCCACATCTGGTCTTCCCCATAGATGAGGCACGCTCAGTAAGACTTCTCAACGACAAGTAAAACTCTGCTGGGCACGCGAGTGATAAATAAACAAAACCAAAGAATATGCACGGAGTGAATGATTAGTGGGGTGAAGCGTCCGTTCATTCATCTGTGCATTTGTTCGTCCATGCGTTCGTCGACTTCGATCACAGTACAGCACGCTTAGGAGGAACGGACGCTTGCCCCACTCATCATATAACTCACTCCGTGGATATGCTGGCTATGCTGGATAGAAGAAAGACCGACGAAGTGAGCAATGAAGAGTTTCATCCCTAAAAGCAATAAAACCACGTCGCGCTACACGTTGCAGCTGTAATTACATTAGCGCGCCTGTAATACGTCTCTGGACAGCGTCCAATCTAAATCACGAGTAGTTCCACGAAAGGAACAACAAAGTGAGCCATATATTTGCATGTAACCCGCGAGTGCAGAATGTGGCATTCTGATTTCGCTTGTGCATTGGGCTTTCTGTTTTTATGATTGTCGAGCGTTTTATAATCGCACCTACTCGCAAATCTGTCGTTGGTGGCGCAATTGACTTCCCCAATGCGCATGCTAGTGCCTCGTGCCCGCATTTTAAGTGCGGAGCATTTCTTAGCGAACTTCAGCGACTTTGAGCATATCTATCTATCTATCTATCTATCTATCTATCTATCTATCTATCTATCTATCTATCTATCTATCTATCTATCTATCTATCTATCTATCTATCTATCTATCTATCTATTAGGAGCGAAGCTCCTCAAGGCGTGGCCTGTGCGTCCCCTGTATGCAGCCACCTCTCGTTCAGTTCTTGCAGTGTTCACTAGATGGTGGTACTTGTAGCTGACGGCATTAAGTAGTACGCTAGCCACCGCGATCTAAAGGGTACAGCCATATCCATCCGTCCATCCGTCCATCCGTCCGTCAATCCATCCATCCATCCATCCATCCATCCATCCATCCATCCATCCATCCATCCATCCATCCGTCCTCCGTCCGTCCGTCCGTCCGTCCATCCGTCCGTCCGTCCGTCCGTCCGTCCATCCATCCATCCATCCATCCATCCATCCATCCATCCATCCATCCATCCATCCATCCATCCATCCATCCATCCATCTGTCCGTCCGTCCGTCCGTCCGTCCATCCATCCATCCATCCAAAAGATGCAAGATGTTATAAACTAGACGGCGGTACGTGTAGTTTATTATGAAAGATGCGAGGTGTTATAAAATGGGAGTGATGCCACATATGCCGCGTGTCATCGTTCGATATGGTGCGGCGACGTACGCTAGGGGGAGCATTGCAATATAATCAAGTGGGCAAAATGTACGGAGGATTCATGGTTTACCAGGTTTACCTCCGGAGCTTCGCCCATTCATCATCATTCATTTCGTGGATGTGGCGGCACTTTTTTTATCTATCTATCTATCTATCTATCTATCTATCTATCTATCTATCTATCTATCCGCCTACGACTTTTAGCTCTCCTGGCCGTTTTGATAATGATATCGATACCAAACTTCGTATGGCATAACATGACTGTACGGAGAACATATTCGCCATTTCATGACATGAAAATAATGACATGTGTGTCATGATTGTCATCAGTAACCTTTCATGCTCCTGCAGCTCTTGCGGTGGTCTCGTTCACATGACATGTTGCAAAACTAGTATGGTATGACATGATTGCATAGCGAACACAAGCGACAAACCCTAACAAGAAAATTGTGACATGCGTGTCATGTAACAACATAACTGCGCGCCACGCTCATGATCCGCTCACGGCCATTTCACTAGCGTAACATATGCCAAACTTGGCATTACGGTACGTCAATGGTTGACAAAGGTATGTGACTTGTGCAAACATGACAATCATTAGATGCGTGTCATGTAACAACATGACTACATGCCATGCTCATGATGCGCAGGCGGCCGCTTTGCTAGCTTCACATGTGCGAAACTCAGTATTACGCAACGCGAACGGACGACATAGGTAAATGACACATCCAAAATGGATGATCACGACATGCGTGTCATGTAACAAAATAACTACACGCCACACTCAAAATGCGCTCGCGGCTGCTTCACTAGCTTCACACATGCCAAGTTTGGTATTACGTGAAGTCAATGGATGGCGCATATATGTGACTGGTTCAAACATGATAATCATGAGATGCGTGTCATGTGAAAACATGACTATATGACACAGTCAAGGTACCAACACATTTCGACGGGACGTGGTGCGCATGCTCGCCGGCGTTAATTTTGACACGTCACGCCAGCGTTGCCACGCAAGGCATCGCTTCTGCCTTATACTCGCAGGCGCACGCCGCGCTGCGATGCTTTGACGCATGCGCGTTTCAGCGTGTCCGGTGTCCTTACGTCACGAAAAGAGTGAGACGCAGTACTGTCTGGGTAACGCATCGGCGCGATTTTACCGTCGGTTGCCGTCGGCCCGCGCCAACAGACGCTGGTCGTGCTGGTCACGCCTGGCGTCAGACTACAGAGTGCTCGCATTTTGCTAACGTAGCGTCGCTGTGCCCCGCGTGTGTGCGCGTCATCGCTACATTGGAGTATATAATTTGGCCCTTTATGATAAGGTCGCGGCCGTTTCGCTAGCTTTAGATATACCAATTTGTGTTACGTGATGTCATGGATGACGAAATATATGACTGGTGCGAACATGATAATCCTTTACACGTGTGTCATTTGAGAACGTGACAACATACCACGCTAATATCGTGCTCGCCGTCGTTTCGCTAGCTCCACATATATTAAACTTAGTATCGTAGTATCACGTGACGTGGATAGATGACGAAGGTAAACGACGCATCCAAACTTTATAATTATGACACGGAAGTCATGTACTGCATCATTTACCTCCCCCTCATAATGTTGTGCTGATTTTAAAGTGACATATCAACTTTTCCTATTCGTGCTCCACATATCATCAATTCCCACGGTAAGAGGGATGCGCCGATTTTTTCCTATCTGATGTCAATAATATGTCATACGCAGTAGTTTGAAATATTCTTGAATAGAAGAAACAAGACCTGACGTCACTTTCTCTAAAAAGAAAAAACTAGAGCATAGACATAGCATCTATTGTATGAACCGTCACCAGTCGGCTACTAATTATTAAATCGCTATTATTGAATCAAATATTCATTTCGACTTTCAATTCGAAATCTTCTTTCATCTATGCAGAATGCTAGCGACGCATGCACGCAAGTTGACCATGCGAACGCCGCAGCATGAGCGCGTTATGAAGACATAACACCCGCTGGAGAGAACCGGTCACTGAGCAAACGAAACTCGGCGCTCAACATCAGCAACTGTCTTGCTCTCTCATCGTAACGTGCCGTTGTCGTCAAGTCTGGCGCGGAAGCCGCGCTCTCGAAGCGCACAACGCTTCGCACTGGCCCGCGAGGCGTTTTCAGTCTCTCTTTCCAACTACCTCCCAGCGCACCGAAAACAATAGACAGAGAGAATGTCTAAACCACGTCTAGACTGAACATCACCGGCTATGCCACGACTACGGGCTGGTTACAGGTGTGCCCTGGTCGCTTATGGTCGCCCATTCGTACTATGAATTTACGGTGTTCTGTGGATATGATGGTGAATGTAAGAACGAACATAAAGATGTTTTGCTTGTTGAAGAAGAAGGCCGCACGCGTTCAGAGTTTTGAGTATCTGGTATAAAACACTTCGCGTTACATAACTGTGACAATTCGCACTTTTTATTCTGGGGACTCCATCTCTGGATTTCGTGCCGACCGGTTCTGCCCCCGCGATTTCCGACGACAGCGCAGCTCTGGCCGACTGGGCTCTCCCTACGCTATCTCCTGACGCCGACACGAGCTCTTGCCGAGTCGTGCTGTGTCCTCGTATTCCTGGGACCATGCCCATATTTCTTCTCTGCTCTTCCGTCGTTTTCTGTCGTTCGCTGTCCCAGCGCCTCGCTCTCTCCTTTCTCTCTATCTCTTCAACTTGTCCTCCTATCCTTTTAATACCTCCTTTACCCCCATCCCTCGTAAGCTACTGTTAAAGTGTCATCCCCTTAAGAGAGAGTTACCAGGCTCATTTTTCTCTTCTTTTCATTTAGATTCACTCACACAATTTTTATTCTTCAGTAGTCTACCTCGACGTATTCTTGAATTTCGGAAAGTTGCCGTTGGGCGGTGTGTGCGACCATTGAGTTGAAACAGTCGAGATTACTGCAAATGAACCCGATACGGATATTTACATTGTGCTACCAAAACATAATAAATATACAGATGACGATAAAAGAGGGCGATGATAACTCAAGCACTTTCATTGCGAAGGACGTGAGAAGTAAATGTAGGTCGGCTAATTGTAGCTTTTTTTAGTATTCCGGCAAAGTTACTTATTACAATACTAAGTAGCCCAATCATGGCACCTTGCTATCTAGAGCGTAAGTAGAATGCGTTGACCACCTGATAAATATTGGTATGCGATAAATGAGTGAAAAAATCTCTAACGATACGAGGGCAATGTAATTCAGTGATGATTGTTAGCCCAGTCTTCACCCATATACGCGTTCGCAGAAAGATGGAATGCTAGACTGCTTCTGTTACAGACGAAATAATAGCTCCTTGCAATGATTCATAAAGGAAAAATTCAGCAGCTGGCATGCTTTTGTTCGGCAATTGGACCAAAATAAAAGCACCAACCGAAAACAATACTTGCCTTAGTGCAGCCAGAAGATTTGTCGGTGATGTTTGCTCACACGCTAAAGAAAACAACAAAACAAAACATACGCACGCTGAAATTCCGCGTGCTCTACTTTCTGCCATAGTTTCCACCGCTAAAGGAACCCACATTAAACGCGGCCTCTAGCGTGAGCCAGGCGCGTGAGTTGAGACTCGCTGGTTTTTCTGGGGAGCCCGGCGATTGCGACGGCTGGAGAGAACAACGCCACGCGCCCGTAATTTTGGAGGCTACGGAATAGAGTAGGCGCAAGAGTTAAATTACTTTTGCTCGTGTCCCAAGCTTTCTCAGTGACGTACAGCCAGGCACCAAGAGCGAATATGCGCCAAAGATTGAGAGCCGTTGCCGAGCATGGAATGCCTCGTGGTGTTCTAAATTGGCTGCAAAAAACTATCTGTTCAAGGAGGATAAAGCGGGTAACGGGACGGCATAGAGCTAAGTACTGACAAATTGTTCCTCTTCGTCGTTGCTGCTCTGCTTTTGACTGGGAGAAGATGGCACGCGCTTGCTGAAAAAATTTATCACGCTCGACGCATAATTCGTGCCACGCCCACCGCTCACTAAGCCTAGGGCTCTCTTAGTCTGTGTTTCAACGTCTGCACCAGCGAGCTCCCCTTTGAAGTTGCGTCTTTATTGTCCCCTCGGCAACTCTTTCTCTGCCACAAGTCCACCGCACTCGTAGCGTTTTCCGGAAGTAAAATGTCTCCAGGCGCAACCTTTGAGGTTTTAGGACCATTAGAAGAAGACAAAGAAAAATGCAGAGACCGTCGTAATTAGAATAGGGGTATCATTACGCCTGCAGTACCCTGTCACTATTAAAGCCCTTGTTAAAAAGCGTGAAGCAGACACGAACAATGGTGAAGGACGCGCACATGCTGGCGCTCTATTTCCCTATCTATACATGCATGTGCGTTTGTCTCTGTGTGTCATCCATATATATCTTCAAGGATTATACGTTCCTTCCATTCCAGACTTGTATTGCAGCAAATTTCGTCCATTTACGAATAATTTTTTGGTGAGCTTTTGATTCAATCAGGAGTTTAATTTTTCTGCGAAAATTTGGTCTTGCTTCAATGAAGGTTTACTTGTGGTTGCTCATTGCCGAACAAAACAATTCATGAAATGAAAATATGTGTGTTTTATTCGTCAACTATAAAACCCCTAAACCTATTCATTATAAATATTTGTCCGGAATCCTCACGAGAACAAAACGCATGGGTACATACTGATGAAAAAAAAAAACGCGCATATATTATGTACTACGAGAAACTGGTGCAAACAGTAGGCCAGATAGTACGATGGCGTGGTCTTCATCGTCTGTTCTCCCCTCCTCCTTTATTGGTGTTATTGATCGATGAACTCGTGCTATCACTGCAATGTCTTTCTATCTATCTATCTATCTATCTATCTATCTATCTATCTATCTATCTATCTATCTATCTATCTATCTATCTGTCTGTATGTCTGTCTGTCTGTCTGTCTGTCTGTCTGTGTGTCTGCCTGCCTGTCTGTCTGTCTGGCTGGCTGGCTGGCTGGCTGTCTGTCTGACTATCTATCTATCTATCTATCTACCTATCTATCTATCTATCTATCTATCTATCTATCTATCTATCTATCTATCTATCTATCTATCTATCTATCTATCTATCTATCTATCTATCTATCTATCTATCTATCTATCTATCTTTCTATCTATATATCCATCTATCTATCTATCTATCTATCTATCAATCTATCTATCTATCTATCTATCTATCTATCTATCTATTTATCTATCTATCTATCTATCTATCTACCTATCTATCTATCTATCTATCTATCTATTGCAAGCTTGCATAACAATTTTCGTCATATACTTACTTCGCAGCTTTATTCAAGCAACGTTCTCTGAATGCAACTGTGAACTCAAGGCAATGTCTAATTCACAAATACTGTCTCGTTCCGGCTAAAATATCACGCAGTATGCAAGTCTTTTATAAGATAATGAGAGCTAAAGTGAGGTGAACATTGCTATATTTCATGTGCATTGCAGTAGGTTAGTATCTGTAACATCTAGCTCGCAATGTGTGTTTTTTGTGCGTGATTCTCAGGATAAAAATCGCCTGTCTCAGTTTCAGCCATTTGTCTTTAAGGCAGCTAGAAGCCGCAACTAGAGACAAAGAAGAATGCTGCGAAATGATATCCTAGACAACTTATTGGGTCAGGCAGACCATAATCTTAGCTGCTGCCTACACTGCGTTGGACGTACGCCTTCGCTAACAGTAGTGGTTTTTCAGCGATGCTTTGTACAGTCAGCCAATACATAATAAGCTGACCCCCCATTGGACAGTTTCACGCCTAATCCTATTGAGTCACAATGGTCGCTCCACTTATTGCGACCTGACACCCAAATAATTAGGAGCCAGCACGCCTCACAAATTGTTCAGATTCACGCGCGTATAATCTCGTTCCTCGAATGCCGACTCTCGTGCGTGTTCTCTTGCTCGAGTGGCTCCCCACTCTATAAGGCCCTATATCCGGAAACGGGTCCGCTTACAACTTGGCAAGACAAGCTTATAATCCTTCGACCCCGTGCACGTCCTGTCCGGAGTTTTCCGAGCCAACGGCACCATTTATCTAACGCACACTTCTGCAGCGACACTCGAAAGCAGGATGATTGCTGGTCGTTTGAAATGCCATATGTCTAGATTCAGCTGTATTCTTAAAACTTAGTTTGCCTTATGTGTACGAACTTGATTTGAATTGTGAAGGGAGAGCAAAACTTTGTCCAAAAGTTTTCCCGAACTACGCAGATTATGGGGGACTATGGAATCGGAGGATTTCGCTGGTGCTGAGTGTGCTCTGCACAAAAGCTTTTGCTGCCGTTCGTTCCTCTCAGCCTCTGTAGACATATTTTTCAGTCTGGGATGTCACATAACTCTATGAACGTGAACCTTTAGGTATCGGTCTGATATGCAGCTTTCATATAGAAATTTTGTGTACTTGGAGAACGTCTCATCATACTGTTTCTTGCTGTGGAGGTATGTGAATTCATTTTATGTGTGTGTATGCCTGTGCTTGCACCGAAGATATGTTCTTCTGCCAATTAGGTTTTACTACTAAGCACTGCGCCATTACCGCTTCGGCGTTTTTTTATTTTTCCTGCTGTTGCGCAGTGGAAATGACCTTCTTTGTAAGACAATGTTACCACTCCCTACTAACTGACCTTTGCTTTTGAAAGATGAAGCGCATGATGTTTGCAGCATTCTCCTATTTGTACTGTAGAAGCCAGCTCTTGAAAGCAGCGCCTCGAAGGGAAAATAAACATCTGGGCAGCCCCATAGCCAGGAATTCTGTTCGAGGAAAAAGGGAGGCACCCTTTGAAGAACTTGGAAAACACCTTATTTTACCAATGTTCATGGTGAAACACAGACCTCCATCTGACCTGCGGGGAGGGTTTAGTGTCAAACAGATATCTTTGAGGTTTTTACTTGGTACAATTCAGACACATTGTTGAAACGCTTACGTAATGCGGGCAGATGGCACTTTTAGGTCTCTTTTGAGCGCACCATTAGCCGGAAATACTCTATAGTGTCATGCCTGAAGTTAATATTCACACAATATACAGGGTTGTGCACCAGTGCATAATTTAGAAGGAAATTACAAGGTTTGGTGCAAATTGTTCTAAGCAAATTTCTTCCGAAGCGTTGTATGCCACTTGACCTATGTGTGCGAGTATTTTCCAGGAAATGGACTGCATTTAATCTCTAAATACCATGAAAACCACTTCGAATCGGGCTACACACGTGACTATGTATTGGTGCAAACAGAATATAGTAAATTCTTTTTGATGTTTTGTGAAAGCCACGCCGTTTTTTAAGCCACACCATGGCTAGAGTTTTTGAATAACAAATATATATTTTAATAACAAATATACTTTCTACACAAAGGGAGGGAAAGGAAGTAATAGAAAGTACTTTCTTCATGAGAAAATGTCCCAATTTAATGTTCAGTTTGCTCACTCGAACAGAGCCTTAAGACACTTTCAAAAGCCCTCAGTGACTGTAGGCGCTCAGGAGCAGCTGCACCATGCAATCAAAGTTCAGGTGCATCCTAATAGTAAGCTAGTGACCTCATCTGTGTTTAGATTATGAAAATGTTTTTACACAAGTGTTTAGTCGTCCATCCGAGCTCAAAAGGTCATCCTGTCATGTGGCGACAATAAACGTTTCGATCAAGGAACGCGCACGCGTTTAGGTTCGCGCTGACACAAACGACACTTTGTTAACTTGTAGAGGGGTGGACTCTCGTTAGCAGCAACCAATCGTCCAAATTTTCATGTGTATTTCCCACAAGAGGATCACACATAGGCTGTCTTAAAGACAAGGAGGGCAAAGAGCGCTGCACACAGTCAACGTGTGCGGATAGCTGTATACTACTGAGCTGATGGTTTTATGGCCGAGTTTTTTTTTTCAATTAGTAATAAGTTATTTTCGCTGATAAATTTGATGCGACAACATTCAACTGAAAGTGTTACAAAGTAGGGCTGGTTGATTTAAAAATTTGTGGAATAATTGTTACCTGGCAGCCGATCTAGCCTTTAATCGAATATTCACTTTTGATGTGACCTATTCAAATATTTGACTGTTTGAATTTTGACTGGTACTTTAAAAGTGGTATGCAATTGCTTGAAAAGTATTGTTCGTATAAGAATGGAACGTTCAGCAAGTTGGTATGGCTCTCCGGATTCAGATAAAGTTTTTTGCCTGCCTGCCTGCCAGTCCCGCAGAGTGGGTGCGTTTCACTGTTTTTGAAGTACAAAAAAAAAACAGTACTGGCCTGGAAGACAGCCTACACGAGCGCACATGTCAGCATAGAGTAGAACCTTGAACAGTGGCACACACTCACGGTACGGGATTGGCAAAGAACCGAATAGTTTTCGAAAGAAATTCGTAATTACTGGAATTGATTGATATGTGGGGATTAACGTCCCAAAACCACCATTAGATTATGAGAGACGCCGTAGTGGTGGGCTCCGGAAATTTCGACCACCTGGGGTTCCTTAACGTGCACCCAAATCTGACCATATAGGCCTACGTAATTACAGGAATGAATTTCATTTTGTTAAGGATAAAAAAACTAATAACGAACGTAACAAAACTACAAATACTAAGATATTGAGGAGGAAAAACATAAATAGTAACTGTGAGCTTGGTAATTGAAGAAAGAAAAACTATGAAATAAAAAAACGCTACGTAAAAACAGCAGCGTCGGTATGCTCTACATTCTAAATCTCTTTGAAGGTTTAATAAACTCCTCCAAGGCAGTTGCAACTTTCCCGTCACTGGGGCCAAGGGACAAAGGCCCGAGCAAAAGCACATTCGGTACATTTAGTTCTATAGTTTGAGGAGTCAGCAAACGACACCTGAAGTATGTTTCCGCAAAATAGAGTACCAGTTGTAGGAACTATGGGAATGTTCTATTGTGTCGCGTACTCGGCAAACAGAACATTTAGGGGAAACTGCCAGACTAGCTCTGCCTAAATAATAAGTCAGATATGGGGACTGAGAGCGTATTCTAGTGACTACAACTTCAAGTTCTCTTGTTTGACCTAATTTACTGTTTCAAGAGAGTCTGTGGTGCTGAAATGTGGTTGTGTTTGCTAATAATGGAGTAGGAACTTTTCCTAACATGAATTTTGTGCTTATTCTGACACCTATTACACAACTTGATGCTGTAAATGGACGGAAAACCGGGTCTTTTAGGGTCACTTTGCTAGATGATCCATAAATTTATTCGAAAATAGGCCCTTATGTCCCTTAAGCCAAACCAACCTATTGAAACTTCAGTGCACTCACAACATGCGTTGAAATGAGATGAAAGATATAAATACACTCACGACATACAAGTCCCCATTTTCTGTGATTGAAGAACACACCGATAAGAGTCTGCGAAAATTACTGCAGCACTTGTTGATGTTGTTATTTAGCGGAGCGGTAGAATGATCACTTAATGTTCTGCTACAAAGATGAACGCAAAATCTGTAAGGCGAAAGGAATAGAATAAATGTGGAGTAGACGAGAAAATACCAATTGTTCACAATTCTCAGCAATGAAAAGCATCCGTTGCAATGACTTTTTTTATTGGCCAGGTAATCACTTAAAATGAACTTAAAACTGTCAAGACATTATTTGAGCTTTTCACGAAAAAAATTAATTGTATTCTATGTTATTATATTTGCTCTCAATACTTATTGGTCACTTCACTAATTGGAACATTATGTCAAGAAGAGCCTGTTTGGCCACAATTTCAGGCGTACGGAATATCGGCGAGTATGATCCAAAAAATAAAACCAGACAGGCAATATTTTCTGAACGTCATACGGTGGAATTGTGCAGGCTTATAAATGATTGCACCTCTTACACCTTCACCCTGGCAGCAATTGGGGGTACCCGAGATTCCATGTACAAAACCTTGATTTCGACGAATTTAGGAAGAATTAACATGCCAACAATTCTTGTCTTTCGATCATTACGAGACGATGAAGCGTATAAGCAGGCCCCCCAGAGTATGAAATGCACCCAAACTCCGAAAGCGGGTGAACGTACGTGTAATATATTAACAGGAGCATTTTTCTGCGCATGCCTATCCGACAACAACTCAGTTGCCTTAGGAATCAAACCGCGCGACCACCCGTTACTGCGGTATATTCAATGCCATTTTTCAATGCCATTTTTCCAAGACATAGATTGGCCATCTATCAAACCAACATACTTTACATTATTCTCTTGTGGAATACTTTGCAGATAAAGTATCAACACAGTTCTGGTGAGGCCCCGCCCATCTATAATAGCAGCGTGCTGCAGACTCTCAAGTTTCCAGTTTACGTTCATGCCTGCGACGCCTAAAAAGCCTCTAAGTGAAACATTTCACATTTATTTGCAGGCCGGTCGACCCGTGCTGCGTTTCACGTGCAGCAATGTTCAGGTGTGACTGACCTACTCATATAGCAGACCCGGAGATTTTAATCAAATCAAACAGCATTTTATTACAAAAAGGGATATGAAAAAATAAAAAAATGAACCAAGAGGAAAAACAAGATTGTTCGTGCGATATAAATCGCAGATAGAAAGCATACCATGCTCGAAACAAACACTAAAGCAAGTACAAACAAACTCAATCAGAACTGTTATTGGTATCACTGGACCCGAAGGAAACGCAAGAAGTTTACAGAACAAACTACAAAAACGTCGTGCTCTCGGTTTTGAATTTCTATTTGCCACGCAGCCCAAAGATATACGTTTGCCTAAATATGGCTATGTTAAATACACGGATCGCAAAAAAGTCACAATAAAAGTTCCCCAGGCCGGCTCGTGATTCGCATAAGAGAGTCGACGGCGTGCCGCTGATGGTCTCGCCAGCTTAGTATACGAATAAGGTGCTCAGTTTTGCAGCTGTCACAATACCTTGCGTGGGAAACTCCGTATTCGTCCCCTGAGCAAGACTTGCGGCACCGATATGGCCACGATCTTCGCTTGTCGAACGTCAACTGCCGAAGCAGTCAAAATCTCCTCGAGCCATACGCATCCCCCTTGAGGTCACTTTGCCGATCACGTACGCGCCTCCTTTCAGTTCAGGTGCAGCAAAAACTCTCGTCGGCAGCTTCTCTCTCAGGACAAAGGCGAAGTGCCGTGTGGGCTGCTGGAGAGCCAGACATTTGGTACAATAATGAAGCGTCATGTTATTATGGTCTTTTGAAAGGAATGTCAGTAAAGCTCATTTGTTAACATTTAAATACAAATGTATCTTATCAAGCTATGTCAGCGCCTGCCTTGTTGATCTTGTTGATGATGATGACGATGATGATTCCACAGCCTAGGCTCGTGCCCTCTCAGGAGGATCGGCCAAGAATCGATGATTTAGTTTGTTTGTTTGTACCCTAGAATCCATGGCTCATACCCACTCTGGGGGAGTAGCCAAGAGAACATATAATCTCATATGGACGATAACTACGCTATTGCTTACAACAAAAAGGGGGAGGAGCTGTAGAATGATGTATATTAAAAAAAGAAAGAAACCAAAGATTTAGATAGTGTGAAAAAAATCAACAAGAAAGTAGACACTAATAGGTATACCTTGACTTTGGGAGCCGACCAGACAGCTGGTGTTGCCAAACGCAATTTTTTTAGTATGTCACGGATTTATTCACATTTGAAAATTACTTCTGGACACACTATTTGTTTAGTGTCTGTTACCGTGACCTTTGTGTTGAAAACGTTCAGAGTCTTGAATAAAATTACACACTGCATCGAATGGTTCTCTGTGAGAATTTCCAAAAACATAGGCACCAAAATTTAGCGCATTTCCTGTGGTTAAACTTAAACCTAGCTTCGCAAATGGAATATCTAGAAGTCTTTTCTTTATTTACTGCATAGCTCCGACATGAGCTAAAATAATGTTCAATAGTTTCTGTTTCTTCCCAAAACGGACAAATGGGGGAAAAGTGCCAGACAGCTCTGTGTAAGTGAAATTTATTGGAGGGACACGACACCGGAATCTGGAGATGATAATTTCAAGTTTTTTTGATGGACTCCACTGGGCTTTTCATGGAAATTTGCGGTTCTGATAATATGTCCACTGTGTGATATTTTTTAAACTATCTGTAAAAATAGTGAATTGCCTATATCTAACCCCTGATAAGTATTCTAACTCAGGAAGTACTAAAATTACTGGTCCATCAAGTGACATTGCTCGTGCCAAAGCATCTGTCAATTCATTTATTTGTAATCCGCAGTGACATGGGACCAACACTAATTTCCGGAGTTTTAAGTGCAGCGTTGCTAACGTGTGAAACGCTGCTAGGGCACGAGATTGTTCTGAGGTTGTCAGGACGACGAAGCTGTTGCTGCTTGGCTAAGTAGCTCTGTCTGCATTTATCGTTCTTTTTGTTTATATTACGGCTCAGCACTGCTTAAGACGTCGGACGACTCGAAAAGGTACCTGCCGTATAGGCGACCGACGGGTGCTGCGCAGCCCGCCACGTTGAAAGGTGCTAGACGAAACGAAACAAGCATCAGTGAGAGCGCCGCCATGACTTCCTAAGGTGTGACACCAGGTCAGAAGCACCAGCTGGTTTGCGCAAGCATACCTGACTGCAAGCGACAACACAGCGTTGAATCAGAGGACGAATCAACTGCCGTCGGGGACCACAACGGGGCGAACCTCACAGATCTAGACATGGACGAGGGTGGTTTCCGCCTTGTGCGACATCGCAAAGACGGGACGGTGGGCATTCCTGTGTTAATTGCCCCAACATCCGAAGGAGCTAACTTGAGGCAAGTGAATCCTATTGACCTATATTCGGAAATTGAAACGATTATCAGTTGAGCCCTAGTTAAGAGCCCTTTCACAGCACAGGGAGCCCTGCTCTTGGATATAGAGACAGAACACCAAGCTATTATGCTTCTACAGACCAACATTATCTGCGGCCTTGCCATATTTGCCCGTGTACCCCACATCTATATGAAAAATACATGCATTATAAATGGAGTCTCAAGATGGTACTCGGAGGAAGAGCTGTTAACCTTCTTGATACCTCAGGGAGTATACCACGCAAGAAGAATCGTACGACGGGTCCGAACCTCATCCTCTGAGTGGGAATCAAGGCGCACTGACTTTGTGGTTCTCATATTCGCTCCCAATTCGGAACGTCCAGAGAAGATCAACCTTGGCTTCACCAGACACGAGCTTGTAGACTACGTGGAGACGCCGCCACGCTGTTTTAAATGTCAGCGTTTTGAAAATGTTGCTGAGCCCTGACGTGGGGAACAAAGGTGTAAGTGCTGTTGGGGGCCTCATGACTTTAAAACGTGTAAAAGTAAAGAAAAACTTTTGTGTGCAAACGGTGGTGGCGACCACCCTGCTAGCTACGGCCGATGTTCAGCACGAACAGCTGCGCAGCAAAGAAATAAGACGTTTGTCCTCTGCCCGAAGACTGTGAACGAACCATCGCTCACAAGGAAGACGTCCGGCGCGCCACAACATGGCGGTTTGGACAACGAGTACGCAGGAAATTTTCCGCGCCTCAATCCGACAAGAGCTGGTACTGAGTCAATGCAAGTGCTCAACGCTGGTGAGAAATGTATCACGAAAGAGTCCGCCAAGTGTACCTACGCTGATGCACTGAGCCCACCTCAAGTACGATCTGGAATCAAACAGCAAGAAAACATCGAGCACGTTATTCGTACTCTGTTCACCGCACTACGTTCAAACGTCGCTAAGATGCCTGCGAGTTCAACGAAGGACATGTTGGAAGCAGTCCTGGCTCTAGAGTCACTGTTACCTTGCTCTGCTTCCACATACACGCAGTAGAATAATGGCAATGTCCCGCCCACCTGGTCTATCTCGTCCTTCAAAAGGGCCCTTATTATTGCAATGGAACTGCGCCGGTCTTTTAAAACGTGCTTGTCTCGTCCCTTTCTTGTCTTTTGTGCTTTTCTCGCGCTGCTAAAACCCAAGTATGCCATACCAACTAGCCCAGTCAACCGCTTTATTTTAAAACGTCTGTGCGAACTCAAACTTTTCCTGCGCGACATCCTAATACCGATTCTAGCACTCTCCGAAGCCGGTCTACCGAATGCAAGGACGCTCCCAGGGCACATCCGACACAGCAACGCGAGCATAACGTCGTCTGCAAATGAAAGCGCAATGATATAAATAAGGCGGGAAATACCTCACGTCACCTTACCAGTGCAAGACCTCTGTTCCAACACACTGGAAGTCGCTGCTGTGCAAGTGTGCCTGGCAAACCAAAACCTCAGTGTAGTATCGATGTACATCAGCCCATGAAAAAAAGTCTCCATGGAGACTCCCCTAAAGGACTTTTGCACTCGATGTCCCGCTCCTCGAATAATCTGTGGCGATTTTAACGCGCACCATCCACTCTGGGGAGAGAAGAGTGTAGATTTTCGCGGCAAGGAACTTCTAGCAGCTGCGGATGCTGCCGACTTATGTGTGGCGAACGGTGGCAAACCTACATTTTTCAGGCCACCAGATTCATCGAGTGCAATAGACCTTGTACTTTCCTTCATGGACCTTCTGGTATCATCGACCACGGCTCCAGACAGGATGGCAGCAACCATTTCCCCATCTGCACCAATATCTTGGGATTTCGAGCTGCTGGTCGACGATTCTGCAATGTAACACGCTGGGACACCTAAAGAGAAGCGTTGGACAAATAAACTGGTGAGCTGTTCGCAGATATGTTGCAAAGCAAGCGAGCTGAATTCGCCCCACCATTTTCCTGCTCCTGACTTGAAATTGGGGAACCTCTGCGCAGCGCGGAGACGAGTGAAGCGAAAACTAACGAGAACAAAAAGAAATTCATCTGCGAAAGCGAAATGTAACAGTATAAACGCTGCCATTCGTCGCCACACGAAAACATTAAGACGAAATCAATGGGCCGCTTTCTGTGAGAATTTATCAACGTTTACACCCTTGACAAAGCTATTGGCAGTATTAAATAGTTTTTCAAGGAAGATCCGCTTACACAGGCAATTCAATTAAAGCACTTGCTTTAAAGCAAGGAATAGATTTGCGAACCCTTGCAGAGGATTTCGCAGATGTGTACACATCTGGCAGATCAGCAGGAGCGGCGATTCCTCTGTCACCCTAGTTTTTTTACATGAAGGATACGCCATTCACCTTTCGAGAGCTGGATATGGCACTTAGCAAATTAAGAATACACTTTGCCGTGGATCCCGATTTGATTGGCAAATGCTGACAAATCTGCCATATGAGCGAAAAAGGGCTCTGTTGGACATATTTATTCATGTCTGAAGCACGGGAGAGATCTCATTTGTTAGGAAGACAGCATGGGTGGTGCCAGTCCTAAAGTCCGGAAAGGATCCTGCGAGCCTCGCATCATATCGACCGGTATCTCTTACATCATGCGTATCTAAGTTGATGGAAAGATTAATATATACAAGATTAACTTGGTACCTTGAACAAGGAAGACGATGGCCATCGTGTACGACGGAATTTCGCCCATGACTGAGTGCCCAGGACAATGTTTTGGACCTATTAAGCCACATCGAGCACCACCACGTCAGCGGACTCTCGACTCTCACCGTCTTCATGGACATTGCCAAGCCACATGATTGTGTGCTTCAGGCAGGCATCGTGAACGGGCCACAAGCCATGGGTGTGTGGGGTAAAGCTCTTCGGTTCGTAAATGAATTTCTAAGAGACCGTTGTGTCCGGGTTTAGCTTGGAAATGTAACGAACGAAGAGAGACGCGTTTCCCTCGGGGTCCCACAAGGAAGTGTTCTATCTCCCTTGCTTTTTAACGCTGCTATGGCCAGCCTTCCTTACGTTCTGCAATTATCTCTGAAAGCAGTTAAAATATCCATTCATGCCGATGACATCTGCATTTGGATCTTATGGTACCAGCACAAACGTTTGGCCCGGATAGCAAAGAGCGCTATTTCAATCGTTGAGCGCCCATCTTTATCAGCGGAAAAATTGGCCTTCATGCTCTTCCCGGGAGCAAGGCTGAAGTCAACATGTTTGTCGCTGAATATTCGAGGCCACTCAATTCGTTGTGCAACAAGTGCCCGTTTCCTGGGAATTACCATCGACAACAAGTTATTATGGCAACGTGCGGTTGATGGTATAGTCACTGCATCAGTGCAAAGGATCAACGCTCTTCGTCGCACGGCAGGGGTCCGTTGGGGCAACAATCCTATGTCCATGCTTAAACTGAATGATGCGCTTATAACAAGCCGCATTCTTTATTAGCTGCCCCTGATATCACCGTCACCGAGCCAGTTCGAACGCCTAGAGGCCGTGCGCAGAAAGGGTCTTTGCTTGGGGATGAGAGTCCCTCAGGCGGCTTCAAACACGAAGGTCACCAATGAAGCCGAGTCTCTTCCGCTCCACCTTTTGGCGTCTCAGGCCTTATTGCCGCAGCTGTCAAGACTAGGCGAGTCCTTCGCAGGCACGGCGCTTTTCCGGTGGCTAAGAGCAAGAACTGGCTCACATTTCAACGTGGCACTAAACACATTTCTCTATTTAGGCTTGAAACTGCCTAAGCGGCGCCCTATGGATCTGCAATGGTCTTTTGTGGATGTTGCGTGTATTTCAGCATACCCAATTTACCAGCGAAGCGCACCGTTCCAGCCGCGGAAGCAAAATTTCTTGCGCAGGACCACTTGAGCACCATGTACCGCGGCCACCTACAAGTGTATACTGACGGATCAGTGTGCACACAAACCGATAGCTGCGCAGTGACTTTCTGCATACCCTGCCTTGGCGTGCCATGGTCGGGCCACCTGAATCATGTGGTTTCGTCCAGAATGGTAGAAAGCGCTGCAATTACGGCGGCTTTGCAAAAATTGCGATCCTTTTCTGCACGAGATGTTGTAGTGCTGACGGGCTCCAAATCGGCGCTACAAAGACTGCATCTTAGCCTACCCCAAGAAAAGTTAACCAGGCAATCTCTGGCACAAATTAAACACCTAAATGGCAAGAGTTTTGATATAAAGTTCCTGTGAATTCCATTCCCCGTTCACATTGAAGGCAGTGAAAAGGCTGATGCCCTTGCATGCGAAGCACGTACATTTGTTCCAAAAGTAAGAACTCCCAGGACTTACCAGAACAACAAAGATGTAATACGCAATCATTTAGAGGCGATCTACCAGTTTCCCTACCAAGCATGTGTAATTAATGGACTTTCTCGTGAACAAGCGACGCTGTTGTACCGCATAAGAACCGGCTCTGCATACACCACGGCCGGGTCATTCAAGACTGGAGATACGCTTTCCCATTCTGTGCCTTCTGTGGTGACATCGGGGATAGTGAACATTTCATTTGGCTTTGCCCACAATTGGATGAACAAAGAGCAGCGATGATCCGCACCTTGCGAAAAAGGCTGTCATAGGCACCAGACAGCTGATGACGTCATTTTTCCTGAAGGACCCGCGGCAACTAAGAGGAACGAAATTTGTTGGTCTTCTTGCGAGACACTGGGCTGTCTGACACGTGGTGGCAATTTTCAAATTCAGGAGATGCTCAGGCGGAACAATTGCCGGCTATGCAGGCCAGGCTAACCCCGCCTGCTGCTACACCACCACCACCACCTTCTGAAGTTGTCAGAGCTGCACACACCGAAAGCGAGTGTGTTCGGATGATTGCACTGGTCTCGGTCGTAGTAATTTTTCGAAGAGCTAAAATGATAGCTACTAGCTCGGCATCAAATATAGGAGTGAAATCTGGAAGCCTCACTGAAAAGACCTGCCGAGGAAATCAGATGCAATTCCTACGCCTGCCTTTTCGTTGTTGACAGAAGCATATGTAGCTATGCTATTCTTTGTTTCTGCATGTACCAAGTATTCTTTTAATGTAGTGGTCAAAAATCTAAGAGATTGCAACTTGGATTGTGGGGGGAAGATTTCATCCTACTCTATTCTAATGTTCAGGGTGGAGGAATTCGTTTCAATTACCATGCTAATGTCTACATTTATGCAATCCAGTTTCTTTTTAACAAAAATTATCTGAGGGGTATGAAATCGAGGCCAGTGTGCAAGAAAGAGGGAGTCAGGGTCGCAGATAATTGCGTACTCTGATCTTCGTGCCGGTAAACTGTAGAACTTTAAGAAGGTTTGAACCATTAGAATGCGGAATCGACAGAGGAGTGTTGGCAATCGCGCTTCTTGGTGCAATGCATTATTCGCCAAGAACTTGGGAAGTCCCCGGCATATTCGCACGACTTCTCGCTCTAACATTACTAGTGGTTAAATTTTATAACCAGAGGCCCCCAAGAATAATACATGCCCAAATTCCAATATTGGTTGCACATACAATTTATAAATCAATAACATCGTGTATCTACGCAGCCCATAATTTCTGTTGCTTAACGTGCGTAATAAACCTAACGCCCGTTGTGCCTTTGCTGTTATATATTCTATGTGTGGGCTTTAACTTAGCTTTTCATTAAAAAGCATTCCGGAGTACTTGACTGAATCTACTTGAGGAATAGGTTTCCGATTATATGATACAGAAATTGAAACTGTATGTGCTATCGGAAACACCAAGAGCGCACTATTACCGATGTTCAATGATAATGAAATTAATTGCAACCCAATTTTTAGAGTACAATATAATAATAATAATATAAATAATAATGATAAAAATTTTTATTTTTCATCACTAGTTTGATGAAGGACAGCTGCAGGTAAAAGCTGCTCTCCAAAAGAGGCGGCTTGAGAAAGGCCCACAAATACCTTTTAGCACGACAGCAGTGGCAAACAATCAGCACTGTGAAGTCAACAACAATAAGAACAAAACAAAATAGATAAAAAAATCAAGATATAAAAATCAAGTCCAAATTCCAAAAATAAAAACAGCAACCATGATAATACAGCAACTGCAAAGAAATCTTAAAACTCAGCATGTGTATATCATGCAATTGAATCTGTGTACAGTGTGAAAAATCTATGGCAGCTTTCACATATTTAATAAGTAACGTAGGAACTATGTAGGATAACTTATCTGTATAGTAGTTTGTTCTCCAAGTTTTTATTTTCCATGTTTGTTTATTTTGTGTTTCAAACAATGTAATATTTGGCTGCAGTTTTGAGAGGTCATGCAAAAAATGTCGACTTTCTTGCAATTCACGCCTGATCGCCAATGCTAACTTAAATTGTAGAGACAATGTACGGGAAGTGTTCCAGCTTTTGAAGCCAATCGCTTGTGTGAGCATCATAAGGCAAGTGTAAAATGATTCTAATATGCTTTTTTTGCATCAGGTACAGTTTTTGCAAGTTCGTGTAGGTTGTAGTACCCCATACCAAGAAATAATAGGTAAGATGTGAATAGAAAAGTGAGAATAGAAAAGTAAGAGTTTTACCTTGTATGGTAGAACAGTTTTGCCACTGTACACAATACCCACTACGCGATATAACTGACTCAGCACACTGTCAATGTGTTCACTCCGAAGCACATTGCTCGAAAATGCAACTCCAAAAATTTTTATACTATTTACAAGCTCAATATAGGTATCGCCATACTTGAGATGTATGTTTTCATTAACGGGCCTATTTTTAGGTCGGAATAGTACCACCTTTGTTTAAGTAGTGTTTATGTTTAAATTATTACGGCATGACCAAAGCTTCAGTTTCACAAGAAACTGGTTCATTTTTTCCTCAAGCGTGACACTATTTTCAGCTGAAACAAACATGCTGACATCATTGGCATATAAGACGTATTTAGCATCTGAATAAATACGAGTAAATCATCTATATAGGTTCTAAAGAGAAGCGGTCCAAGGATGCTTTCCTGAGGTACACCTGTAGTAATAGGCTTCAGCTCTGAGAATTTTCAACCTATTTTCATTCTATTTCAACCACCTGTTCGCGATATCTAAGGTAACTTTGCAATTTTTGATGTAGTGAGTAAATGTCACTCTCTGCAGCGAAGAACGAAATATCATCTGCATGAATGTAGACACTGACATCCTGAACAATCGGAGTAAAGCTCATCAGTATATTGAATAATGTTGGAGATAGGACGGCCCCTTGGGGAACACATCGTTTCTGTTAGAATTTATGCAAACAACAGCCATCCTTCACGCAGTACAATTCCCTTCATTTTAAGAATTTTGCTGTCACTCAGTAATATAATGAGGAAACTTTAGTCTCTGCAAGATGTTCAGTAGAATAGAGTGCTCGACACTGTCATACGCTTTAGCTATGTCGAGAGTTACTAATGCGGCGTACTGATTCCTCTTACGAGCTAACTGTATTCGACTCTCCAAATCCGCATGGGTGCGCCTAATTGAGCATTCACTGCGAAAGCCAAATTGGTTTAGCTTTAATATGAACCTATTTGTCATCCAGGAGTTTATTCGGCCATTTAAGACCCCCTATAGGAGTTTCACTATGTTAGATGTTAGCAAGGAGGGTCTGATATTTTCTACGGTAAAACCTAATCCTTGCTTTTTTATTTATGGAATTACCTTAGCTATTTTCCTGTCATACGATATCCAGACATTCTTTAAAGTGTAGTTTATAAGATTGAGGACGTCGCCGGGGGATAGCTTGAATAAAATTTTATTCATAGGAACTGTGATTTCATCTGGACCAGGAGCTGACGAGGGTAGATCTCGAATTCCTTTTGATGTTTCAGACAACGTTACGTTTTCGAAGTCAGAGCTTATGCTAGAACTTTGCCTGTTGAAAGCCATAGTCGAAGAAAATCTAATTTATAGACCTCTGCCCAATTACTCTTTAGAGTTCTTTGTTTCTTCCAATGATAGTTTTTCATAATCAGCAGTTACTGTAGACGGCAGGATTTCGCGAGATGAATATATTGAAATAAAGCTTTCTTATGTTTAGGTTTCGAGAAAAAATCGAAATGTCTTTTGTCATATTCTTCTTTATCTTGGGTCACCGTTTGTTTATATACAGCGGCGAAAAATTTATAATCTGACCAGTTCTTATGGGACCGAATATGTATTAGCTTCTTCCAGGCTGCCTGTCGTCGTCTGTGATCTCGTGAACAGTTGGAATTCCACCAGGGGCGATAGGGTACTCTCTTTGTCGATTGAACAGCCAATTCAGCGTTTTAGTATGCCCTTTTATTTACTGCGCTTAATTTCATAACTTTAGTGTCATCTCCATCCTGAGAGGGAGAGTATCAAGCAGTTTTTAGGTCGTGTTGAAATTTTGGATAATTTATATAGGTCCGGGCATGGAAGCTTGATGGTTTGACGGGGCAAGCGATCTCGAAAATTATTGGAAAGTGGTCACTGTTGGAGGTGCCGTCAAGGGCTGTCCACGATGCACTCGCAGTGGCCGAGCTTAGAAAGCTTAAATCTAAGGCTGAGGATGAATGACCTCTAATAAATGTGGGAGTTCTAGCGTTAAGGCACAATAAGTAGTTGTCTACCGACCAGTCCCACAACCGTTGTCCGCACTGATCTGTTCTAAAACCCCAGCATCTATGGTGAGAATTGAAGTCGCCAACTATAATTTTTTTTCTTTACAGCCTGAATTAGCCGCCATATCTAACAATCTTGTGTCTTGAACGCCTACAGGAAAGTAGACGTTTATTAGTGAGAAAGGCAAGTATCCTGGCAAGGTAATATCTATCACGGAATTTTCGCATTCAGAAGACATACATGTGAGTGAGTTTTTGACTTTGAAACTATTTTTCGTGTTTATAAAGAACGCTAAATGTTCGTCTTTGGATGGATGGTCTAGACGAAAGGTTTGGAAGTTGGGTAGGTGAAACAAGTGATGTGCGGAAAGCCAAGTTTCTTGTAAGGAAATAATAGCCGGATCAAATTTAGAAGACAGGTATAACAGATCTGTTATTGCTGAGTGAAGAGATCGGCAATTCCAATGTATAATTTTAAGAAACCCAATGATTTCGTTAGAATAATTTCGGCAACTACCTTATCTAAAATACTTTGTTTTAAAAAATCGGTTTTTGAAAGGTTGTCTTTTTGGTGTTTTTGTGCTTTTTACATGATTCGGCGAGCCAGGTTTTTTCGATACAGGGGATACAGAACGCTTTAAGCATTTGAGATCTATGTCCGTATCTTGTGTGTCCTGAGAAGCTTCCTGTGCACCCTTGCTTTGCCTCTGAGCGCCTTCTCTAAAGGGCTATGACTGTGCATCCTGTGGAATTACCGCAGATTTTGCCTCACTTCTCAGGTGTGCAGAATCAGCATTTTCTACAGCCATACTTATATCTACTGTGCTCGATAGACTTGTGCGATTTGGTTATTTTTAATATGCAACAGCGACTCGTACAGGGATGTAGCAAGTCGTTGCATAGCCTTATCCACAGCCTTCTCGACCATGTCCGCATTTGATAGGGAAAATGATGCTTCCATTGCTATGTTATGGCGGGCAGCTGCTCCTGCATACCCTTGAATTCTGGCCTGACTTTCAACAATGGCATCCTTTCACGAGCATCACCTTCTGTCTACGATTTCAAGAATTTGGATTTCAGGTGCCTTGGCTGAGCAATTTGGGTTATCAGCACAGTCTGCTTCATGGCAAAGACAGCACTTTTCTTCATTACTTTTACAGTCGTTTGAGTTGTTGGTCTCACCACGAATTCTGTATCTAGGTACTGACCTGCATCCTTTCACTGTGTGCCCACAACGCCAACACTTGTTACACTGTAGGGGACGAGGTGATAGCGGCTCCACTCAGTATAATAAAGGCCACGCTTTGATTTCGGTTGAGTGATTCGACCCGGCAAATGTAGCAATCGCGGACTCCATTGGGACCTTGTTCTTGTCCACAACTCGACTACATCTATAGATCGCTATCACACCTGCTTCTGAAAACATATCTAATATCTCAGTTGGAGTCAAATTGACATCGACACCCCAAACGAGCCCTTTGACACAAGCTAGGTGAGGTGGAATGAATGCGCTCACCGGGTTGGTAGCGAATACTGAGCATTTTAGTAGGTCTCGAACACAGAGCTGGGCAGACGAGAAGCAGAGAATGCCGCCTTTGCCGAACTGCCTGACCTCTGTGATGCTTTGGTAGTGAGTTGCAGCGGCTCTCAACTTCGCCGGATTCATTTTTGAATTCTTCATTCGTATGATACCATCGTTGCTTGGGACCAATGTCACAGGAACGGATGAGATGCCATTGCGTAAAAACAAGTCGACTGGCGATTTCTGCGAAGGAAGAGAAGCAGACCAGAGGAAAGCCTTTAGTTCAGGTGAGGAAAATGGCATCTGTCGGGTCTTACTATCTGAAAACACACTCGCTAATCAATTAGGACACTATAGAAACGCTTGTGAAAAAATAAACAAAATCAATCACAACTAGTAAATTCTTGGTCAAACCCTCAGAGCAGGTAAACGTCAGTCGCTCTGTCCATGACTAGCTAGTGGATGAATAAAACGAGCCTATCGATTTAATTCAGCGATACCTTTTTTCTATTCAATATTGAAACCACCTCCACTAAAAATAAAAGAAAACACACATAATAAAAAGAAAAACACATAAAAGTAATACTTTAGATTATTAGTAATATTAATAATATTATTATTATTAGTAGTAGTAGTATTGGAGGGGGGGGATTTTTTTTACTGCCTGTACCAAATCATTGGTGTCAATCGTTAGTCTGTTCTTTGGCAAAGAAGCAACAATAGTTTTTGTTTTTCTTGTATCCACATCGCTGCAACCGGCTCTGCCGGGCCTAGGCGCACAGGTCCTTGGGACTTAGACAGGCCCGTTTCTTTGTATTTCTTATGAATTGGTACAATTATTATTATTATTGTTATTATTATTATTATTACTATATTTTATATTATATAAACATTATAACATATAAACAAAATTGTGTTCTATCTCCGAAAGGTGAGATAACACTCACTTTTGTATGAATCCTTCAAAGACCATGTTCATGAGTATATATCTTGCAAAGGATTCATGGTGCCTTACTACGGTTGTTTAGTGGCTAAAATGTGCGGCTGCTGACCCCAGGTCGCGGGATCGAATCTCGACTGCGGTGGCTGCATTTTCGATAGAGGCAGAAACGCCTTAGGCCCGTGTGCTCAGATATGGGTGCACATTAAAGAACCTTAGGTGGTCAAAATATCCGGAGACTTTCACTTTGGCGTTTCACACAATCAAATGGTGGTTTTTGGACGTAAAACGCCCCATATCAATCAAGGATTCATTGTCTTATTTCCATATTCTGTCAATACCATGTCCTTACTTAATGTTCGTGAATTAAGTGATCTTAGCGTTTTTTTTTTGATAGCATGCTAATTTTTTTCTGCTCGCACCTAAACGTGCTGCCACGCATCGCCTTCATTCTTTGGCTGTGTTTGTAGAATTTGTCGAGAATTCAGTTCCTCTACAGCCTTCCACAGACTGTACACCGAAATATATCTTCCTATTTTTGAAAATGCATCTGTGATCAGCAATGGCATTGTTGAATCTGGCAGTGATGCCATTGAGAGAGTCCAGGAGATATTCATAAGCATTTACAATGATCCTTTCGCTAGAAATAACTCTGAATCTCATTCCAACACTGCCAGATTATTATCATTGCCATTACTTAACTGCCGACAAAATCGCACTGACCTTTTATTTTTTTACAAACTGATATTCTCTCATTTGGTTTTGACCTGTGTAAGTTCTCGAACTCCACGTAAGTTAACCAGAGATAATCGACCAATTTATGTGCCTGCGAAATTCTTTCAACACACTGCTGGTCAAAGTATACAAAGTCTCTATACTGCTAACTTTCATGATTTTGATGTTTTTCATAGCCCCTGTACTTTTTTTAACTCAGCTCTGCACATTGTTAAGGTAATTTTTACAATGTACAGATTCTGCCCTTCTCCTTCTTTCAGGAAGGCATCTACGTAGTTGTGTATCATCCTCTTTACTTTTGATGTGTTTTACACTATTTTCGCCTTGTCCTTTTATTCTTCACATTTTACATTATTGTCTTTTTCCTGCGTATTTTACTGCATATTTGATTTTTTGAAAATTATGTATATTTTTATTGTTTACTTTTATTGCTTTAATTTCTTGCGCCTGCACTAGGACCTAAAGTGGTTCGAGCGCACGGTAAATAAATATTTTATTATTATTCATATATTAATATTATTATATAATTATTATTATTATTATTATTATTATTATTATTATTATTATTATTATTATTATTATTATTATTATTATTATTATTATTATTATTATTATTATTATTATTATTATTATTATTATTATTATTATTATTATTATTATTATTATTATTACATTCTTGCATGCACACAGAGAAAAGAGTGAGAGAAGACGCATCCGAAACATGCAGCTGATGGAGGGTTAAGAGGTCCCGTGAAAGGCGAAGCAGAGACGAGGAAGAAAAGAAAGCAAATAATACGCTCCTACTGCATGTACGTTCTCCCAGTTATTCAATTCAGGTGCAGCTTATACGACGGACCTCCTGCTTATGCTCCCGTAATGCTCGAGAGACAAGTTTTTAAATTATGCTGTCATCCGGTATTTGTGGCAACCAATGTCTTGTACATTAAATCCAGGTTCCCTTTTTTGCTACACGGGTTAAATAATTAGCAGTGCAGTGATTATCGTGGCTGCATGAATCCCCCGTTAGGCGTTCAGACACTTTCTAATGCCCATCTGACTGCTTATTAGAAGAATATTGGCCAGGATTTCATATGCCTGAGAGTTTAGTTATTACCCATCTAAGGGAACAAACATTTAGTTTTAACCAAAATATACCAATTTTTATCATAGAGAGTTCGGTTATATTTTTCTAAACAATGCACCAATAGCGTCTCTCCACCTTTTAAACCCAATATTAACAATTTCCAAAAAATAAGGAAAGTCATAGCAACGGATGCTTCACGAAGCAAAGAAAAATGTAAAATTGGAGTTTTCAGTCCTACTCTAGACTGGTCGTCTTCTCTTCGCCTTCCAAAGTTTTCGGCTAGCTTCATTGTAGAATATTTAGCAATTATTTTAGCCCTGTGTAAATTATAGCAGCATCAGTAGGCTCAGAAAAAAAATTATATGTATTTGCTACCGGTATATTTGACCTTCACTGCCAATGATGATCACACGTCTTGAATGCTTGAAACTATTCCTTCCACTGCACATAAACTTAGTCAAGTTAGCTTGTGTTCCTGGGCGAAAGGGACTAAATTATGAAAAAAATGACTGATGCTCCAGCTACGTCCTCTTTGAATGTCCCGGGGTGACGTGCTTTGCCGGAATCAAAATTTATTATGGTTATTAGAATTACGAGAACAATTATGTTAGTCTAATTTGCCTCACCATCATGAGGAACCCTATAATATTTCGATTATTTCGATCACCAGTAGGGCTTGAAGCTGAACGCCACAGGCGACGGGAATCACGGCGAGTGCATCGGCGCACCAACCAAAGGGTGATCGGAGTTGGGGTCGGGGCTGCCGGTTGCCGTTATGATTTTTCGAAAAGTTTTATTAGATATATTGACTATTCGAAAGGAAAAATCAATTATGTATATTCGAATAATTGAAACATTTGTTTGAATAATCGTCGCTCGATTTTACCATCCAATGACCTTAGTGAAGATTATGTGTAAAGGTATGTTGCATACTAAAAGCGCAATATTCAGTCAGTTTTCAAAATGAGTGCGCAGTTTCACTTCCTCAAAAGTTACTAAATGGAAGCTATTCATGTTTTAAGCAGAGCACTGTTGAATATTCACCCCATCAGTAACAACTTTTCCCTCAGACTACTACCCAACCTTTCGGACAAATTCGTCCGGTGTGTAAGAAACACGGGCTCTTAAGGGCTGATGCAATTTGAAAGAAAAATTGTGGGGTAACCTGTAGCTGCGCATGATGAAAGTTTTTGTGTATATATAAACTTTTATGCTGATTTAAAATACGTAACTAGTTCTAAAGTAAGGTTGATACAGTTTTTTTTTCGTGTGATGACAATGTCTGAAGTATACTTTGTTTTCAACAAACACTTCATTTCACTAAAAATTTGTGAATCTGAGACACTAATGACTCATTCATACCTTCAAAATAACTGTAGAATACAGTAATTAGGTGTAATATCCGACATCAATTCACTAAATGAGCATTGTTCCAAGTCTCACATTACACTGGGCGAAAAAAATTGTCTTTTACGTTGCAGTAAGCAAGCTAATATATTAGTCCGTACTAAAACGTAAGCCGGTAACACAAAAGAAAAAAATAACAAAATGGAAGTTGCAGGATTTACGAACACACTTGATGACTATAGCAATCTTATAAAATTTGAAACACACGCTGTCTAAATTTTGAAAGATAGCATAGTTTTAAGTGCCGAACATTTTATTATAGAGAATAGCATGGTTGTGATAGCAAAACTCTGTCAAATATAGCCGTAGCCATTTGTATTGTTTCAGCGCGAAGGCAGAAGAAAAATGGGAACAGACAACAAGTGGAAACAGGGAGAATGAGAAATGAAGAAATAAAAATAAATTTTCTTTGCAAGAGGAGCTTCACAAAATGATGTCTTCGGTCAGATGGAGAGCATCGTGAGCTTTGGGAAATCAGGGATCGCTAGCAAATTGACCGTTAATGAAAAGCGTGATTTTTCGCTCTAGGCAAATTATTGAATAGAGAAAGTGAAAGGAAAAAAATATCGAAAAATACCAACAGGTAGGTAAAAAGCATACCTTGAGAGAAAAAATGAAAAAAGAACGAGAGAGAAGGAAGGACTTAGCGCCGCCTCCCCTGGAGGTGCTTTGCTAAACTGTCACTAAGCAGATAGGCTCCTAAGTAGCGTTGGTCATGGCTGTTTTTCAAAGCGCTTCGAATGTTCGCTTTCGCACCATTCAAGAGAAAACTTAGTTGGATGTGAGCATTATTATGAACTCTTCGAACGACAGCAACGACAGATTATGCAGCAGACTGAATTTCTGAAAAACGTGCTCAGATTGCATGACCACCAAAGTAAAGTAGTGGAACCACATATTTTAGAGGAAAGCTACACAAGCCCTAGCTACTGGCTTTCGTATTATGAATGTCCTCATGAAAAAAAAATGGTTGGATCTCTTATGACCAGAAGATTAAGAATACGTGCTGCTATTTAGGTACTGTAGCTAGGAAACGGTACAACATGCAGCTTCTACTTGAACCACCAGCATGTTTGCGTCTCTGAAAAATAATTTTTTGTAAATTTTCCATCACAACGCTGTTGAATTTGGGATGCTACTCTGCGCTTTATCTACTAGTGTGGCTAATTACTAGAATACTTTCTTGAAAAACGGTGCCGTTTGTACGAAGCCGAGCCTCTTCTCGCACCATCGGCAGCTGTAGCTTTAATAACGCAAGGGCTAGGTGCCGATGTACGCAGCGAAGTTCAGATAAAAAACGCAAACCAATTCGAAGACCTTTTGCAATGCCAAGAATTTGTCTTGCCCACAGCTGAATCACCGCTACAGCTACCACCCTTTAAATTACAACAACTTTCCGACTTGGAGGTGCTCGCCAGACCACATGAACTGAATGCTAATGAACAGATAGATTGGTTGCCTTTCTCAGCCGTCTATCTAAATAAATACTCACACCATTCTTCAATGGTCGTAATAAGAGCAGTGGCCAACATGACACATGGTCTGTTCTTCAAGCGTTACCACCAAGAGAACCTGAGGGTTCTCTTGGCGGTAAAAAGATCCAAATGACCTACGTGTATGATGTGTACGCCATATCCACTAGGTTACTTCACATTCCGGTTAAAGTAAATGACGTGGAAATGAAAGCCCTCATTGACGTCGGAGCATCGGTGTCCATAATGCATCAGAGGATCGGGGATGTAAGCTGCGTGTATGCTTGGAGAACCTTGAGCATTGAAGGATGTGATAGA
Organism: Rhipicephalus microplus; assembly: GCF_043290135.1. Classification (NCBI taxonomy): domain Eukaryota; kingdom Metazoa; phylum Arthropoda; class Arachnida; order Ixodida; family Ixodidae; genus Rhipicephalus; species Rhipicephalus microplus. The sequence goes on from NC_134701.1 coordinate 102,773,714, forward strand.
ATTGTGAGTTCACGTAATATGTGGGCATCTGTAATTCTCGAATTTCAAGGTCAAAGAATTAAAACCGAAATGTTGGGGCTAGCACATCTTACTTACAAGTTTTTCTAACTCGTTCTCATATGAGGAAGCTAAAGATGAACATTTATTGGGCGACAAAGTTGTAATTGAAAGCCACGTAGCAGCAAAAGATCACATTGAGTCGCCTGCACAAATTTACTGTGGAGAAGATATACCAACAAAGTACCTGGAACTGTTGTGCATAAGAAAGTATTCTTCAGCAATTAAATCTCTTGAGGTTCATTTGACCTCACAAAGCAAGCGGTTGTTCGAAGAACTCCATGTAATATGTTCAGAAGAAATACATAGTAAAAAGCAGTATTGAAAGCCAAGCTAGAGACTGGCATAATTCGGCCTTCCGTGTCGCCATTTGCATCACCAATTACTATCGCTCCTAAAGAAGATGACAGCTTTCGTCTGTGCACAGGCTAGAGGATTCTCAACCATCTAGCTGACCTGATTTCATACCCACTGCTAAGGATTGATGACATTATTGATGAAACAGGCGGCTGCCATGGCTTTCCAAGATTGGACCTTTGCAAAGGCTTCTGGCGAATTTCACTGACAGAAGACACAAGGGAGTACACTGCGTTTATAAAACTATTTGACCTATAATGATGTAACCACCTACCATTCGAGGGGAAGAATTCTTCTGCCCGGTTTCAAAAGATCATGAACGAAACCCTGGTGCAGTATCGGGGCATATTCTGCAACGTTTATATAGACGATAAAAGAGTTTACTCAAAAACAAAAGAAGAGCATTGGAGGCACCTGTCACTAGTTTTGAAAGCGCCAAGTGTTGCAAGTCTAAGAGTGAACTTTGAAAAAAGTGCTTTCTTTCAAGAAAAGATACTGTTCCTTGTAAGAGTTTTCTACGGTTCCGCAAAAAGCACAAAGCAGCAATCCACGGAGAGAATCTCAAAATTAGTAAAGCCCTAAGACGTACATTCAATACATGTTTTCCTGGGACTGGCTGGACACTTTCGGTCACTCATTAAAGACTATGCAGCTAAAACAATATGTATCACACGCTTGACGCAGAAAGGTGTACCGTTTTAGTGGGATCCCCACTGTGAAAGGGCTTACTCTGGTCTTGTGAAAACAATATTGTCGGACCCTATCCTACTGATTCCAGACTTGTCCTTACCTTTCATGCTAAATACAGATACGTCACACTATGCGACTGGAGCAGTCTTTTACCAGAAGCCAATACAATTCAATTATCACAAGCATTATGCAGAGACATAATGATAACAACAGAGCACTCTAATGTTTCATTCGACGTTGATTCTTTGAACATCGGAGAGCTCGAAAAGAAAGAGAAAGGGCAGGAAAGACGCAAGCGTTTGTGCTTGCTATCGATCAGTGCACGAGGATAGTTACAGCCAGAGTTCGAAAGGAAGACGTCAACAGCATCATTAGGGCACTGAAAGCAGAATGTTTCCGAAATACAAAGACATTGGTGTGTGACAATGGCCCGGCTTTCAAATGGACAGAGCTTTCATAATGAGTGAAGGATCACGGCATCAAAATGAATTCTTGCTCCCCTTACCATCCAGCTGAGCGTGCTTCGCTAAGCGTCCCTCGCTGGGTGTGCTATACGAGACGTGAAGCATTACATGAATGTCTACCCGAACTTTCGAGATTGTTGGAAATTCTGTCTTGAAGCTGCTTTAAGACGCCACAGCCACCACTTGCTCTTGCAGCATTTGCTCTTCTTTATTTCTATCACTATATATTGAGCTAATGAGACGGCCATCAGTGCACAATAGGCGTAGTAGCATGTAAGTTATGTTGTACATCTTATTGACGTCGTGATTTTTTATGTCACCACCTTTCATTTGTTTTGGTCATGTAGAAATGCCTCATCATAATAATTTTGGTAATATTTAGTAAAAACAACAGATACAGGAGCATTATCGTCATGGCACGTAAACTAAACCTCTACTTGCAAAGTATGCACGAACTTACTTATCTGACAAGTCATTCGTGGTCATCGCGCTGTCTTGTTATGTCATACCATATTCAGTATAAATTCCCGTCAAACATATCACAAAGACGTTGGATGCTAGATTATTATATAGATAGTTAGATAAATAGATAAATAGGTAGATAGATAGATAGACTGCAAGTCATTGAAGTTAGCTCAGAAATACTTTGCATATTGTCACGAGGTCGTGACGTGACCGAAGACAGGAGACTTCGTGTTGGGATTTAACTGTTTATTTGAGCGAACCTGTGCCCGGTAAACGGAAAGTCCAATTACAGCAGCAGTCTCGCACAGATAGCAGTCTCGGACTGATAGCGGCGAACGGAGCGTCGGCCTTCGATCAACAACTGACAAGCGGCGAAGCGCGTCGGCATTTATACTCCCGCCGTCGATTGTTCTAGCGCTACCGCTGGCGGCGGCGTACGTTCCAGAACAATCTGTACGATTCGCACAGTGGGCGTGATCTTATCAAAATGATCTACTACAGTCCGGAACCCTCTCGAAAACTGCAGGCGCGGTTTGCGCTGAGAATCGTGTGGTGTTTTCGGACGATAACAAAAGCTTGGGAAATGGAACGTGGCATTGCCCCCCTCTGAAAAAGGCATCGTCTCGATGCTTTAACTAAAGATGAAGGTACAATAATAATGCAAGAAAGTACAATTAATAAATTACAATACAACAATGATACAAAAAAAGCACTGTTTCAGTTTGTAACGCGCATGAAACGGCTTTAGGCGTGCGACATGGACGACTTCAGGTCGCGATCGGCGTCGTTGAGAGTTCGTGATGCCGTCGGGGACAACCTCGTAATCAAGTGGGCCGAGACGTCGAGCCACCCTGTACCGTCCGAAGTACCGTCGCAGAAGCTTTTCACTTAGTCTACGTCGGCGTATCGGCGTCCACACCCAAACACGTTCACCCGGGCTGGTATTCCACGAAGCGTCGTCGAAGGTTGTAACGGTGGCTGTCGGTCGTCTGTTGATTCTTGATACGGAGCCGCGCAAGTTGTCGGGCTTCTTCTGCGCGATGAAGGTACTCGCTCACATCGAGGTTTTCTTCGTCGGTGACGTTAGGTAACATGGCATCGAGCGTCGTTGTCGGGCTCCTTCCGTAGACCAATTTGTATGGAGATATCTGCGTCGTCTCCTGCACCGCCGTGTTGTATGCGAAGGTCACATACGGAAGAATGGCGTCCCACGTCTTGTGTTCGACATCGACGTACATTGACAGCATGTCGGCGATCGTCTTGTTAAGCCGCTCGGTGAGGCCGTTGGTCTGTGGGTGGTACGCTGTCGTCCGGCGGTGGTTTGTTTGGCTGTATGCCAAGATCGCTTGAGTTAAGTCGGCAGTGAATGCCGTTCCCCTGTCGGTGATAAGGACCTCCGGGGCGCCGTGATGTAAGACAATATTTTCGACGAAGAACTTAGCTACCTCGGATGCACTGCCTTTTGGCAGCGCTTTTGTCTCGGCGTAGCGGGTGAGGTAATCGGTAGCTACCACGATCCACTTGTTTCCGAAAGCCGACGTCGGGAACGGCCCCAGTAGGTCCATACCAATCTGCTGGAAAGGTCGGCAAGGTGAATCTATTGGCTGCAGAAGTCCCGCTGCCCTTGTCGGCGGTGTCTTGCGTCGCTGACAGTCCCGGCATGTCCTCACATAACGAGTGACGTCGGTGGTAAGACGCGGCCAGTAGTACCTTTCTTGTATCCTCGCGAGCGTGCGAGAAACACCGAGGTGCCCTGCCGTCGGATCGTCGTGCAGGGCCTGCAGGAGTTCTGGTCGCAGAGCTGAAGGCACCACAAGGAGGTACTTAGCCCAAAGCGGTGAAAAGTTTTTCTTTTGTAGAATACCGTTTCGTAGAAAAAACGACGCAAGTGCGCGCTTGAATACCTTCGGGACTTCGGTGGTCCTGCCTTCGAGGTATTCTATTAGGGCCTTAAGTTCCGGGTCGGCCCGCTGTCGTTCAGCGAAGTCGTCGGTAGTGATCGTTCCCAAGAAGTAGTCGTCGTTCGGGTCGTCGGGTAGCGGTTGGTCGACAGGTGCACGAGAGAGACAGTCGGCGTCGGAGTGTTTTTTGCCGGACTTGTAAATGACAGTAATGTCATATTCTTGAAGTCTCAGGCTCCATCGTGCGAGGCGACCTGAAGGGTCCTTCAAAGTTGCTAGCCAACACAAGGCGTGGTGGTCGCTCACAACTTTGAAGGGCCTGCCGTAGAGGTATGGGCGAAATTTCGACGTAGCCCAGATGATGGCGAGGCACTCCTTTTCTGTTGTGGAATAATTTGCTTCTGCTTTGGATAGCGATCGGCTGGCGTAACTAATAACCCTTTCAAGTCCGTTAGCCCTCTGCACAAGAACGGCGCCGAGACCTACGCTGCTTGCGTCGGTATGTATTTCTGTCTCGGCGAATTCGTCGAAATGGGCAAGTAACGGAGGCGTCCGGAGGCGATGTTTAAGCTCCTGGAAAGCGTGTTCCTGTGGCGTTTGCCACTTGAACTCCACGTCGGCCTTGGTAAGGTTAGTGAGAGGATCGGCGATGCGGGCGAAGTTTTTCACGAACCGCCTATATTAGGCGCACAGGCCCAGAAATCGGCGCACGGCTTTCTTGTCAGTGGGCGGCGGGAAGTCGGCGATGGCGGCTGTTTTCCGTGGATCAGGACGAACTCCAGACTTCCTGATATGGTGCCCCAGAAACAAGAGCTCTTCATACGCAAACCTGCGCTTTTCTGGCTTCAGTGTGAGTCCGCAAGTCTTGATGGCTTGAAGTACAGCTTCAAGGCGCCGAAGATGCTCGTCGAAACTCGAGGAAAACACGACGACGTCGTCCAAGTACACAAGGCAAGTCTGCCACTTCAATCCTGCCAGTACTGTATCCATAACGCGTTGAAAAGTTGCAGGCGCTGAGCAAAGGCCGAAGGGCATCACCTTAAACTCGAAGAGGCCGTCCGGTGTTATAAACGCCGTCTTCTCTCGGTCTCTTTCGTCGACTTTGATTTGCCAATAGCCAGTCTTGAGGTCCATTGACGAAAAGTACTTGGCGTTATGGAGTCGATCAAGTGCGTCGTCTATTCGTGGGAGAGGATACACGTCCTTCCTTGTGATTTTGTTCAGGCGGCGATAATCGACGCAGAAACGTAGGGTCCCATCTTTTTTCATAACTAACACCACGGGGGATGCCCATGGGCTCTTGGACGGCTGGATAATGTCATCCCGCAGCATTTCATCAACTTGTCTCTTCATGGCCTCACGTTCTCGCGTCGAAACCCTGTACGGACTCTGACGGAGTGGTCTGGCATTTTCTTCGGTTATGATGCGATGTTTCGTGATTGGGGTCTGCCGAATTTTCAATGACGACGAAAAGCAATCTTCGTATTGCAGGAGCAGGGCCTTGAGCTGTTCTTGCTTATCGTTCGGAAGTCTGGGATTGACGTCGAAAGCTATGGGAGGGGCTTGGTTCCTCTGAGCAGGTTCCGCAGAATCGGCGAGGGCGAAAGCAATTAAATTTCTTCGATGTATGCGACCGTTGTTCCTTTGTTCACATGTTTGTACTCATTGCTGAAATTCGTGAGCATAACCGTTGCTTTGCCTCCCCGCAGCTCTGCAATTCCTCTTGCGACGCAAATATTTCGGGTGACCAACAGATGCTGACTGCCTTCAACGACGTCTTTGAAGTCAGGTGATTCAGGAGCGCCGACTGAAATAATGACGCTTGAGCGAGGCGGAAAGGTGACTTGTTCTTCCAGTACATTCAAGGCATGATGTCCAGACGGCGTGAGCGGCGATAGTGCTTCTTCTGTGGATAACGTTATCGACTTTGTTTTTAGGTTGATGACAGCACCATGGAGGCATAAGAAGTCCATGCCAAGGATGACATCTCTCGAGCAACGCTGTAGGACTATGAAGTCTGTAGGATAAATACGGCCGTTAATGGTGACTCTCGCTTTGCAGATTCCTGCAGGCGTTACGAGATGACCTCCGGCTGTGCGGATTTCAGGGCCTTTCCAAGCTGTCCTAACTTTCTTTAACTTCGCGGCGAACGACCCACTGATGACAGAATAGTCGGCTCCAGTATCGACGAGAGCGGTCACACTGTGGCCGTCGATAAGAACGTCGAGGTCGCTAGTTCGCCGTCTCGCATTACAGTTAGGGCGTGATGTCTGGTCACGGCTGCGTCGGCTTGTTCCGCTGCTTTCATGTTGCGTCGTCAGGCCACCTTCAGTAAGTGAACTTTTGCCGTCAGGGCTTTGCCAGGTTGGCGTTGTGTTCGGAAATCTCCGTCGCGGCGTCGTCGTCGTCGGAGGATCTTCGGTAGTTCTTCGCACAGCAACCGCACCTCCACCGGTTGCTGCCCTTAGTTTCCCGGATACGGGCTCGGAGACCGGCACCGCGTTAGGCCAGAGTACGGTCGGTGGTGCGGTGAAGTGCGGCGGCTGGGCGACGGCGAACGCGAAGGGCTTCGTGGTGTCCACCGAGTTCCTGTCAGGTAGTCGGTGATGTCACGTGGTCGTTCTCCTGGCTGCGGACGTGGTTCATCGACGGCGAAGCCACGCAGTCCCATCTGTCGGTACTGGCAACGGCGGTAAGTGTGCCCGGCCTCGCCGCAGTGGTAGCACAGTGGGCGGTGGTCAGGGGTGCGCCAAACGTCGCTTTTCCTCGGCGCACTGCGCTGGCCCGCTGGTGAACGGTAGGTCGTCGGTGGGGGTGGTGGCGGCGGTGGTGTCTGGCGACGGAAGTGCGACGGGGCGGCGTTTTGGCGTGGACAGGGAGGAGCGTTGTGGCGCACTGCAGCGGCGTAGCTCATAGTTTCTGGCTCGGGCAGTGGTGTATGGGGAATTCGAAGTGATTGCCGAACTTGTTCTCGCACAATGTCGGCGATCGAATCCACTTGAGGTTGCGCCGACGGCAACAGTTTGCGCAGCTCTTCCCGCACGATCGCTCGGATCGTTTCACGCAGGTTTTCGGAGTCACTGGTTTGAGCAGCAGCGCATTCTGGGGTCAGGCGACGATTATACTGTCTGGTGCGCATGTCAAGGGTTTTTTAGATGGTGGTCGCCTCGGATACAAATTCTTGGACGGTGTTCGGTGGATTCCTCATTAGTCCCGCGAAGAGCTCCTGTTTGACACCTCGCATGAGGAAACGAACTTTCTTCTCCTCAGGTATGTCTGGGTCAGCGTGACGAAATAGGCGGGTCATCTCCTCTGTGAAAATTTCAACCTTCTCATTCGGTAGCTGAACCCGGGTCTCTAGTTGAGCAGCAGCCCTTTCTTTGCGAGCGACGCTCGCGAACGTTTGCAGAAATGCGCCGCAGAAGACATCCCACGTTCGGAGCGTGGACTCACGATTCTCTAGCCAGGTCCTTGCGGTGTCTTCCAGGTAGAAGTACACACGCCGGAGCTTTTCTTCGTTGTCCCAGTGGTTGAGGGCTGCCACACGGTCGTATGTTTCTAACCAGGACTCCGGGTCTTCGAACGATGACCCATGGAAAATTGGTGGTTCCCTGGGTTGATGCATGACCATCGTGGGCAGGGATGCGGCGGTTGTCATCGTCGCTGCAGTCGCGGTCATGGCCTTGGTCTTCCGCGCCTTGTCTTCCAAAATCCCGTACTCCGGTGGTAGCCCTTGCTGTCGGCGGCTTGTTCGCTGCTCCTGGTTGGCGTCGGTGTCTTCTCCGCGACGTGGGCTGGGTTCGCGGCTTGACGGGGGCGTGCGGTACATGAACGAAGCAGCACCTCCACCAGATGTCACGAGGTCGTGACGTGACCGAAGACAGGAGACTTCGTGTTGGGATTTAACTGTTTATTTGAGCGAACCTGTGCCCGGTAAACGGAAAGTCCAATTACAGCAGCAGTCTCGCACAGATAGCAGTCTCGGACTGATAGCGGCGAACGGATCGTCAGCCTTCGATCAACAACTGACAAGCGGCGAAGCGCGTCGGCATTTATACTCCCGCCGTCAAATGTTCTAGCGCTACCGCTGGCGGCGGCATACGTTCCAGAACAATCTGTACGATTCGCACAGTGGGCGTGACCTTATCGAAATGATCTACTACAGTCCGGAACCCTCTCGAAAACTGCAGGCGCGGTTTGCGCTGAGAATCGTGTGGTGTTTTGGGACGATAACAAAAGCTTGGGAAATGGAACGTGGCAATTTAATGGAACAGGGTACGCCCTACACCCTCGATGTATTTTCGGTGAAGTTCGTGCACCACTTTCTTCATAACCTTGAGAGCTACAGTAGTTATTTTACCACCATTGTAATCACAAGCTATTCCTCCTATTAGTGAAGCTACTTTATCACAAAAAATCTTAACGCCAGTTTTTGTAATTTTTTTATTCAGCGATCTAATTATTGCTTGGTAATATTAGATGTCGTTTTAAACTTAGAAATGCCTCGCACAATTATAATTTTGCTCCAGTATGTTGTCTATTACATTATTTATATACTGGCTGAAAGCTCTGATTCTACAACTTGAGCTTGTGGAGATAAAAGGACGTCAATGCAAAAACCAATCATCTTTCTAGATAGTCACATATCAAAATAAAACTGTGCATTATTTCAAAAACACAACAAGAAAACAGCAAATTAACGTGGCCGTTCAATAGGCACCAGCCAGACACTCATCGCCAGTATCATTTTTTTTTATTTTTATTTAAAAACGAGTTTTCAGACAGCCTGTTTTCTCGCCTGCTGTACAACCCTGTCACCAAAGTACTGTCGACGCATGTTAAGGGTGCGTAGGCGCTGCATTGTGCAGTGCCCTGGCGATATGCCAGAAGAACTCAGTACATTCACAGGGGGCTATATTGCCATCATAATAAGTGAGCCCAGCACCAAGAGGGCACGTTTTCAGATTTGGCAGTCGCAGAAAAACATTGTGAACCGTTCTGCCACACGGCAATTCAACGACTTGTTTGGGTTTTAGAGTTTCCGACGCAGGCATTTAGCAAGAAATTTCGATGAGAATAACAGATGCTGAAAGGTGCTTTTTTTATGAACGGGTCGTTCAACATTTAACAGGGCTTTGTTTAACTTGCACCGAGGTTTGACGTCTTTCGGGCAAAGGCCGTCAGATTGATTGATATCCTTTTATTTATTGTGAAGATACGATTCCCGAACTGCTTTTCACATGTCCTTCAATCTGGCTGTATTTTTAATGGCCAAATAACACCAGTTGTTGTGCTTGCCAATGATGATATCCTGAGGAGGTCCCCGACCAGATATATATTTCAGAAAAAAATGCTTGGTGCCTCTGCTTTCTTTCGATTTCGCATTTATAAGCCCATTCTTTTCTGAATGTGCCACTTGAATTTACCAGGCTTAGCGGTGCATTTCGGACGCATCGTATGCTGAACAACATCAAGCAGCTTGTCAGAAATAGCAACAAATTTCGCGCACGCGGCTGGTACGGCATAATAAACGATGATCACATACCTATGAAAGGTTGTAGTGCTCATTGCAGCCGAAAAAATAAATGGTAGAGAAGTGAAGATAAGGAGGTCAACTAGTCAAAGATAACCGGTTAGCTACCCTACACGTATTGCTGCCGCAGGTTGAAAATATGAATCCGAATATTCTACTCTCCTCTCGGCTGCGATGGAGGTTTAGGTGGACGTTCAAGAACCCCAGGTGTTCAAAATTTCCGGAGCCCTCCGCTACAGTGACTCTCATCATCATGTGTTGGTGTTGAGACGTCAAGCCCCACATATCATCATCTTTTCTCGCCTGCTATGTCCCATCAGGGGCGACACAGCGCCGCGATACGCCATGAAAACAGAGCGTGCATTGCGTGGTGAATAGTCGAGACCAGCGTACTTATGCGGGTGGCAAAACGTGAAAAAAGCGCCAAAAACTTACCCACGCGCACGTGCATATTCAAAGAATCATGAGTTTCTATATACATTGCTGAACTGCTGCCGCGTGCGATGCAATCGCCAACACGCCAACACTAACAGAAGTAATAAGGCTGACCCAAGTGTGAAAGGGAATGTTAGGTCTTTTCACAACTGCCTGCACACGGAACGTATCTCTGCACACAAACCACAAATCGTTCGTTGCTGATCCCTTCATAATCTAAGTGGTTTGCACACGGCCCTCATTCCTCTGTGGTTGCCCCTACAATGGTATATCCGTTGATTGCGTACGTCTATTCGGTTCTGCTCCTTTTTTGGGTATTTTCGCTTTACAGTGTGCATTTTTGTCGGGCGCTTTAGACACTGGTAGCCTCATTGATTTGGCTCCTGCTTCTTTGAAACTACCAGGAAAACCTATATATACACCCATAGCGGCAAGTGAACTGGTGTTCACTGGATTTCTTCATACTCCTAGTTATTTCATGCATGCGGTAGAGTGTCACTTGCAATGTGTCCCAAAGGCAATATCAGCCGACAGACCCGCATCTCGTATGGGAGCAGTAACAAATGAACGTAGAGGTGAATACGAAACAAGGTGACGTAAAGGTCGCGAAAAAAGCGAAGCACTTGGAATAGACAGCATTGGAAAACGAACGAATACGACGGAGAGGTAACCCGAAACATACAGCTATATACGTAAGCACCAACTTTATTGCTTGGTTCTTTCAATACGATGTAGGGGGAACGGTGGGATCGATGCCGTGACCTGCCCTCTTAGCCGTCGACGGCGACGTTCCCACTTAGAGAAAATTGAAGGCCGCCGCCGCAACATTTGCCGAGATTGTGGTGCCGTACGAAAGATAGAGACCTACACACATTTATTTTGTCCTCGAGCACAGTATCTCAATTTATTTCCCTTTTCTGTTTTGCGAAACATCTATACTACACGAAATGCTACGAACCAAAAAGGAGAGATTGAGGCCGGCAGTGATTTTCTAGGACCCGAAGTGGATAAGCTGGAAGCCGTTAAATCAACGTCGTTTCTGCCTCTTTTAATACAACGCAAGATGCAGAATGGTTGTGATAAGGGAGGGAAATGATAGACCTTGTGCATATATGCAGGTGCTTGTGTATGCCTTTACCTTATTTTTAGCGGCCAAGGACCTTAGTGTTGCACTGTGTCGGCGTGGTGTAGCGTCGTCGTCTTCCGCTGTTGCTACTGTCGTGACGGTCGATTCGCTTGAGCACAAGACCGGATTCTCTCACCAAGAGGGAGTTGGCTTCCTCTAGCTCCCGTCTCGGCGTTCGCCGCCTGGTAACAGAAAGCGAAAGGCGTGCAATGAATAAGCAAACGTTCCGTCACCCACGAGAGACAACATGATGCATAACTAATAAATGGCACCGGATCTTAACCGGCATTGTAGTGCTGATGTAGGATTTCTCTTATACACAGTTGAACAATAAAGGTTAGCAGCGTGCTCGTTAACTAAAAGCAGACTGCATCCTTTATCCCTCCCCAGGTTTGACGTTAGTGCGGCAAAAATGCCCTTCCCTAAATAATTCACCTCGCTCCCGGTTCATTTCTTGCGCTCGGCTCGTGCAGCGGGTGGCTCGGCGTGTACTATCTGTTAAGACTGTCTCCATCGGTAAGCGTGGTGATGAGTGACAGCGGGTGATAAGCCACGCATTAAGGACTTTTTTTTCCACCGAATGGTTTTCTGCCGGGGTCCGCCATGCCTCTGTTGGTGCACTTCCGTTACGAATGTGACGTTTTGAATGTGTACAAACAAATTGCAAAAAAAAATTATCCCAAATCAGCATGTTACACCGCAAATGTCGTCGAATGACTTTAGTCTTGCGTCTGGAGAGAGTGAACAAAAAGTTTATTTGATGTTCTGCGCAAGAAAATCGATGAATGGTATTCTGCAGGCGCTGCGTTAGAGTGTCTCGAGTGTGTAGTGGAGGCGAACGGGCGCATCGAGGCACGTTAGACACAAGTGCCACCTGGCTGTTATCTTCGAAAACGAAAGCATGCAGCCCGCGGAGAAAGAGGCGCGCCAGTCTCGAAGGCGATAAGGTGTAGAACGCAAAGCGACGGGCAGGTGCTACCATCATGACGTCGTAGCAAAGTGTTGGAAACACCTTTTAGATGCGGAGCATCTTATACTCGCGCCTTTTAGTGAGCCGTCCGCGCCGTCCGCACTGCTTCTCGAACATTCGACAGCTGACGCGCGCATGCGCCGTCGCGCCGTCGCCCACTCTTCCACCATCTGTGCATCCCTTCCTCCTCTACACACCGCGCGCGCTTCACTCCTACATCATCTGTGCACCCTTCCTCCTCTACACACCGCGTTCGACATCTACAATTCTCCTGATTCTCCAGTGGACGCGCATGTGGCGTCGCGCTTCGAGAACATTCAACAGCTGACAGTGCATGCGCCGTCGTGCTGTATATATACGCTCGCTCGCTCAGTTGTCGCTCGTCGGTTGGTTTGTACGGCGCGTCGACGTCCAAGGTCGCGGTGAAATGAATTGCAACGAATCCACAAACACAATGATCGACGTCCCTTCGACCAGCGCCGCCCTTTCGCATACGTGTGTACGTGTTCACTCATTTAACACCCCCTCCTACAACCACGTTAACCAATTTAGCCATCGACCCAAGTAAGTCGCAATTTAACACCCCATTTCACAACCACGTTAACCAATTTAGCCATCGACCCAAGTAAGTCGCACTTTAACACCCCGTTAACCAATTATATGGTCCGCATCCTCCTCAGTGTTCCCCCGAGGGAAGCTGCGGGCAATTTTTTTTTTGAGCATCGCGTTGCACTGTCAGCGCAGGTCGATCAAACGCTACATTCCTGAGAGTTACTTCTGTGTGCCTCTTCTAGTATAAAGGCAGACATACAAAACACCGAAGTGTTGTAGTGGTGCCTTAAGCGTAATAATTGCTTTTAATTGAAAATTGCACAACTATGTACGCTAAACTTTGAGCATTATTGGTGGGGGCTGCGGATGGGGTTGGCCGTTTGGGTGCCAATTGAGGCATCGTTAAGGCGGACAAACAGACAAATCTACAGACAGACAGACAGACAGACAGACAGACAGACAGACAGACAGACAGACAGACAGACAGACAGACAGACAGACAGACAGATAGAGAGAGAGAGAGAGAGAGACAGTGAGACCAACATTTTTCTGTCGAAGGCCCCCGAAAAAACTATCGTCTTTAAAAACCACAGCATATCCATCATGCCTATGATGATGAGGGGAGCGAAGTATCCATCAGTCCGTCCATGATTCTGGCCGTCCGTTCGTTTTTGCTACCGTTCATCCGTGCCTCCGCCTGTGCGATAGTCCGTGCGTGCGTCCATCCGTGCGTGCGTCCGTTCATTTATGCGTCTGTTCATGCGTCCATCCACCTGTGCGTTTATACGTCCTCCGTGCGTCCGTTCATGCGTCTGTCTGTCTCTGCATCCATGCGCCCGTCTATCCGTCCGTCATCCTAGTGAACGCCAAGTCGCATCTTTTCATCATATATTATTCATATAGATGTAGGGCTATCTAGCGGATATTCAAAAGACTAAACGAGAGGTGGCACAGCCGCACTAGAGGAGCGGCACGGGCGCACTTTCTTGCGGCCTGCGTTTCGTGTCAAGTTACCACCTTTCACCGCTTCTAGTTCATGGCACAGTGGCTCAACCCTCACTAAACCTTGCTAAAACCAAAGAGGTTACGCCCAGCTAGTTTACCGTGAGAACCTTTTCTGGTCAGATAGTGCTCAAAGAGTGTCGCTTTGATATTAGTTTTGTTTAGTAAACATCAAACTCAAGGCAATTTTTGTTGAAAAGTATATCACCGATGCTAATCTCTGCAGGTTATTTCATCAGAAACAACTATCTTTTTATATATGATTAAGATGCACGGGTTTCCTCCCCGATTCAAACGAGTGCCCGCGTGCCACTCCTCTAGCTCAGCCATGGAGGTGGCTACTTACTACACTCTTAAAAAGAAGGTGGGGCTACTCACGAAATTGGAGGTAGTGAATCGCTGTAACAACATTCACTACCTAAGTAGTATTTGTGGGTAGTAAAAAGCAAGGTAGTAAAGCTACTACCATATCATTTAGTAGCCGTAGTCACTACCTACAAGTAGGTAGTAATGTAAAGTAAATATACCACAATAATGGTTACTTGCCTTTGATACTAATTAGTGAATTGTAGTAAACTAAGCTAGTAATATTACTACCATGATGGTAACTAGTGCGTTACTACTTATTGAAAGGCAGTAAGCTAAGCTAGTAAGTTTACTATGAAGAAGGCTGACAAGTCTGTTATTATACATGCAGGAGGGTTGAATATGTAAATAAACTTTTACAGTAAATCTTTAGTATTGCCCGAGTAGCGATGTAAACCTTGGCAACATTACTTAAAGTCTTGAGGTGGAGTAGCGTTGCCAAATAGTCAATAAAATAAAAGAACTGCATGTTACTATGTATAAAGAGCATACAAAAGCCTAACTCATAGAAATATAGGTTGGATAAAAAATATGAGTAGCAATTTATTTCATGCCAATTACGTATTAAGAAATGATTAGCATGGCAGTAAATAAAAAATACAGATTTCGAATTCGAGCTTTATTCAAAAGCGGCTCGTTCTGGCACCTCAGTCGTTCGCCACGTTTTTTTTTCCCCATAGCTGCGAATGACTGTTTCAACTGTGGCGATGTTGATGCACAACTTAGCCCACAGAAGTGTTCAGGCACAGCAAATGTTTTCTGGTTGTGCGGTGCATATTGCACAATAAATATATAATATATCTGCACAACGGCTGTCACACCAGCAATGGCATTCAGGACCTCTACTTACAAGTCTTCAAACTCTGCGATGAACACCACTGCATTTCGGTGCTCTTTGCTTTTCAGGTCCAATGAAGTGTAGATATTCTGTAATAAAAATTACATAAGCAAATGATGAACATCAGCATGACTGCATATCGGTATGAATGAATATCAACAGAATAAATATTTGATTCGATTATTCTTTTACACTTTCTACTGTTAAAAACCAAATAACTTCGATGGTTTTATGATTACAAAGTGCACCAATGTGGACACTCGAGCTTAATTTTGACAAATGTTCATTAACGCGCAACTAAAGCTCATTGTTGCTGCGAATTGTTGTATTTTGGTATTGCTATATATTTATAACATTCCTCATTCATGTTGCAAATATTTGTACCTTTCGTACCTTTTATAGATTTTAAATGCGAAGCATTTCTTAGCGAACTTCGGCGACTTTGAGAGTATCTATCTATCTATCTATCTATCTATCTATCTATCTATCTATCTATCTATCTATCTATCTATCTATCTATCTATCTATCTATCTATCTATCTATCTATCTATCTATCTATCTATCTATCTATCTATCTATCTATCTATCTAGCCGCCTACGACTTCTAGCTCTCCTTGCCGTTTCGATAATAGTATCAATACCAAACTTGGTATGGCATAACATTACTGTATGAAGAACATATTTGTCTCGTCGTAACATGAAAATCTTGACATTTATGTCATGAATGTCATGATCTACAGTTCATGGTCCTGAAGCTCTTGCGGTGGTTTCGTTCACATTTCATGGTGCGAAACTGGTATGGTGTGACATGATCGCATGGCGAACACAAGCGACTGACCCTAACATAAAAATCATGACATGCGTGTCATGTACCAACATGATTACATGTCATGCTCATGATGCTCTCGCGGCCGTTTCGCTAGCGTCACATATGCCAAATTTGGTATTGCGGCACGTGAATGAATGACAAAGATGTGTGACTGGTTCAAACATGATAATCATGACAGGCGTGTCATGTAACAACGTGACTACTTGCCGCGCTCATGATGTGCTAGCGGCCATTTTGTTAGCTTCACTTATTCCAAATTTTGTATTACGGGATGTGAATGCATGACGAAGGTATGATACTGGTGCAAACATGATAAAAATGATATGCATGTCATGTAACAGCATGACTACATGATACACTCGTAATGCGCTCGCGGCCGTTTCGCTGGCTTTACATGTACCAAACTTTTATTACGTGACGCAAACAGGCAACATGCGTAAATGACACATCCAAACATAATAATCAAGACATGCGTGTCATGTAACAACATGACTACATGCCACTCTCATGGGGCGCTCCCGGCTGTTTCGCTAGCTTCATACATGCCAAATTCGGTATTACGTGACGCCAATGAATGACGAAGGTATGCGACTGGTGCAAACATGATCATTCTGAGATGCGTGTTATGTGAGAACACAACTACATGCCACAGTCGAGGCGCCAATACAATTCGACATGACGTACTGGGCGTGCTCGCTGGCATTGCCATATCAGGCGCCGGTCCTGCCATATACTTACAGGCGCGCCGCGCTTCATTGCTTTAACGCATACGCATTTCAGCGCGTCCGGCATCCCTCCCTCACGAAAAAAGGGAGACGCAGTATTGCCTGGGTAACGCATCGGCTTATAGTATTGTTACTCTGTGACATCGGTGCGAAATGCAGCAGGTCACATTTCGCGCCGGTTGCCGTGGGGCCGTGGCGACGGACGTTGGTAGCGCCTGGCATCAGACTATGAAGTGCTCGCGTTTCGCTAACGTAGCGTCGCTGCGCTCAGCGTGCGCGTGCGTCAACGCCGCATCGGAGTATATTGGGCCCTTCATGATGCGCTCAAGGCCGTTTTGCTAGCTCCACTTATACCAAATTTGGTGTTACGTGAGGTCAATGAATGACAATATATATGACTGGTGCAAACATGATAATTCTGGCACGCGTGTCATGTAAGAACATGACAAGATACCACGCTTTTAGCACGCTCGCTGCCGTTTTGCTGGCTCCACATACTAAATTGGTATCACTTGATGTGAATAGATCACAAAGGTAAACGACACATCCAAACTTGATAATCATGACACGGAAGTCATGTATGGCATCATTTACCTCCACCTCGTAACATTAATAGTGCTTATTTTAAAGTAACTTATCAACATTTTTCATTCATACTTCGCATATCATCGATTCCCACTGTACGCGGGGTCTGCCAATTTTTTAAACTATTCTCATTAACATTTAATCCTGAAGCAACTGATCATGAGGAAAGATTTGTATTGTTCTCTTTTGCATGATCCGTTGCTTTCTGCAGTTGAAGAGTGCATAGATTTGTTTTACTCTGTTAGATTTCAAATAGAGTGTGGTGTTCCTATCAGTAAGTTTCTCGAACTTTTATCATTTTACCTCAAGTAGACCTACAATTTATGGAATGACAAGCCTTTTATTCAAAAAACCGAAATCTGTATCGGCTCATGCATAGCGCCCATTTAGAGCTACATATTCGTAAGTAAAATGTTCAGATAGATTAACGCAAATTTTGATGAATTTAACATTTTATTTCATTTCATTTTATTACCTTGAAATTCCCACTTGGGTGTGTCACATAAGAGGTGAATATGTATATATATATAAGTTGTACAAAAAACCACATATGTTTATTGCGCGACTGGTGATTGGTGATATTTTGCAGGAATAAAGACGGGCAGGTAGTGGCGGCAGTGCTGTGGGAAAGGTCGTTCCATTCTGCAAATGCACGTGGGAAGAAGGAGGCGGAGAATGTCGTAGTGCGGCTGCATGGTGTGGCGACTTGGAAGGCGTGACCCCTGTGGTGAGATATGCGGGCTGGAAGGGTGATAAAGTCTGACCGGTCACCTGAACTGTAATAGAACCTGTGAAACAGAGCTAATGTAGCAGTGCTGCGACAAAGTGAAAGCGTTGATAGGGATGAATATTCTTTCAATTATGACACACTGACAATATACGAATAAGAAGAATGAATAAATCGCACCACGCGATTCTGTAAAGCCTCAAGTGAGTTTGTTAGATATGCGTGAGGCGTGCTCCAAATAGCAGCTGCGTACTCAAGTTCGGGTCTCATGACGAATTTGTAGGCTAGCAGTTTTAAATGTCTAGGACCGTGACGTAAAATCTATTTTAGAAATCTGAGCGATTTGTTAGCACCCGTGATTATGTTCATGACATGTTCGCCCGACGTTAGACAATTCAATGTTACACCTTAGGTAGCTGTAAAGGTGTACCGCGTCAAAGCGACGTTACCGATTGTGTAACAGAAACTTAAGGGCTTTGACAATGCGAGAAGAACAATGATTTGCATTTTATTGGGTGAAGTGTCATGAGGCACTGAATACAACATGCTTGTTAGTGATGGTACGATAAATGACGCAATCATCGGCGAACATACGAATGTGACATGAAATGGGCAAAGGTAAGCCGTTATTATACACCAAGAATAATAGAGGGCCCAATACACTGAGAGACACCGGACGTTACTGGTAGAGAGTTAGAAATGTGCTCATTAAGAAAAACCGATTGCGAGCGGTCCTTTAGAAAGGCTTCAATAAAATAAGAACACTGTGGTTAATGCTCGAACTAGAAAGTTTGAAAACAAGAAGCTGATGTGACACTTCATAAAACGCTTTCGCGAAGTCTAAAAAGATGGAGTGAGTTTGTTGATTACAACGTTAGTTTAAGTGTAAATTTTGAAGGAAGTTAGCAAGCTGAGTATCACAGGAGAAACCTTTACGGAAAACATGTTGTGAACAATGAAGGAGGCATGAATCACCAACTGGCCCAACTTTCGCTATTTTTACATCCCAAGCAAGTCGGTTGTATCTAGAAAAGCAATGATTTGTGAATAAAAGACATGCTTGATGATTGAAGAAATTGATGAAGAAAGTTTTGGGGTTTGTTGATGACTCTCTTGGTTTGCTAACTAACGACACGGCAGCAGACAAGGCTAGTTTGGTAAAAATAGTTGCGCAATTTCCTGAGTGTTTTAAACCTTTGCCTTTAACCTACGAACAGCCTGAGAACAATGCTGTAAAATTGCACGATGCCTTCTTCACCTTCCTCACTAACCTGGGCATACCAACCATGCATTTGCTGGGCATACCAACCCATTTGCTGGGCATACCAACCATGCATGAACAAACTGGTCCTTCCTTACGAATCAGCTCATTCCAAACGAGAAAAAAGAGGCATTATCAGTCATTGCTTCCGTAATGCATTAAGGAAATCATGTGAGCACGAATTCGCCAAAAGTTTTTCTAATCAGTCAGATCGATTCTCGATAGCAGGTTATCCTCTGCACGTTCAAACTTCAGTTGCAGAACGCTCTCTTTGTATACTTCGCAACCCAGGATGTACAGAGCGTCTTGATGCCGAGAATCTGAAGCACCTAAACGTCATAGCATACTGCCACAAGATATCGCACAACCTATAAAAATTAGCTAAGCGCTCTGAAGTAAGAGTTGTCTTTTCGGCTCCCAAGAAGTTGGCCAGCCTTTGTGGCCTTCATGACCACGACGGAGGATCGCAATCCAAAGGTTGTAATAAGAAGCATCGAACTGTTTTCATCCCCAGCGCCATTTGCGTTATTTATCGTGTCTCGCTTTCTAGAAATAAAGAGTATACTGGACAGATTGGCCGTTGCAATAATTATAGATTTATAGAACATTGTATTAACGTGAAAATGGCCAAGAATGTTGAGTGGCCATGCATTGTAAATCCTGTGGATGCTCACCGATATTTATGCATGCATAGTTATCAAAATGTTGTTTGACAAGCTTACTAGAGAGTTTATTGAGGCTGAGGCTCCCACATCACTGCGATTCGAGTGCGTCAGCACTCCCTCGCTTATGCTCAGTGATAAGGAATTGTATTTTCTAAGAATTTCTTGGTGCTCATCATACATGTCAAGAGACCTTACTCTTCTGGTGATATTGGGGAGCATGCGGTGGTAATAAACATTATGTTGGAAGTTAGCACTTGTGTCGTCTGTCCTCTTTTGTGTCCCCGTTTCTTAGCGCGATGTTCAGTCGTCACACTGCACCAACAAGCCAGAATTTCGACAGTTTTTTTATCTGCTTTCGATTACAATAAAAATATGTTAGGTAATAAATTGTGCCAACCACAAGTTTGGGCTTTGCTGCACTGTTTGAATCAGTTTAAGAGACAGATGAAATGGTTTTCTGTTCAGAAGCAGGACACAGGAAGAAATATGTGCAACACACTGCTTGACAACATACTGAAAATGTGGTCCAAGACTGTCAAGCATACTGTGTAAGAAATTTGTGTGAAAGAACGTTATGTGTGCTTGCTTGGTACTCCACAAATACATTTTCTAAAAAGAAACACTATGTTGACATCACTGTAATGCATAAATGAGGTTATGCAAAATTTCTTCCACATGTTTTTGTACAAAACATCTGTAGACAGTTGTGTAGCTCGTAATTATTCCCTGCACAAATAATTACTGGGAAAGAAAATGGCTGCTAGGTACAGTACTAGTCAGCTTGGAGAGATTTGATACGAATCGGTAATTAATCTTCAAACTCTGATAGTAGTCATAAAAATAATAACGTATTACGATACTTTAGCTGTGTAAAATGGAACGTACAGCAAATGAAACTGCCTTGACACGTTCACTTCATTAGCGCACAATATGAACAAGCTTATACGCCCCTATGCATGATCAACGGCTACAGCTAACAAACGCCCCAGAATTATTAAACAAAACGGTAGTTACTCGCGAGCAGGGCCCCCCTTCCATTACAACTGCCGACAGAGGAGGGCACCGCCACAATCCTGCTCAAATCTGCCACCGAATACCCGTTGCGCGTGCATGCGCTCCCTGGTTCAGCGTCCACACAAAGGAAAAAAAAAACTCGCCCTCGTTTAGCTTCACTTAACTTTGCCTTTACACTAATGAAATGCTACAGATGAACGGGCTCGCCACGTAAAAAAGAGCTCACTTATCACGTATGGTACAAAAAACGTGGCGAACGTGGTGATAACAAGGCGTCCACACACAACAGCAATGTGGTACATACCCGGCGAGTGCTCCACAATACGGAACCCCACGTCCTCGCTTGAGTATAGCGACTCTGTAATACGCAGCACTGGCAAAACACAAAACACGAATACAGTGCGCAAGCACACTTAAAAATTGACTCCGACTCTACCCCTTGAGACGCTGTCAGACAACACGCAGCCCGTGGGCCCACAAAGGCGGACCGGTGGCAAACACCATAATACAAGTAAAGTGGTTTCAGCCACGCAGACGCACACCGCACTTGAGAATCCTCAATTTTTAATGCTGACCAGAAAGTTTTAGTAATACATTTATATGGTAAAATAATATATACATATATATATATATATATATATATACATATATATGTATATATATGTATATATATATATATATATATATATATATATATATATATATATATATATATAAATATATATATATATATATATACAATTATTCTCCGTGTGTGAGTAGCTTGATCCTTTCGTAAATGTGGCCGCGGCAGCAAGGAAACGACTTCCATGCTTTATTTAACTACTGTAACTTCAAAGCAAACTTGTGGTGGAAGCACGAGAGGTATGAAGCGCTCAAATCCTGATCTGTGCGCGTGACCTGCTCACGGCAAGTTATTTTTAACCCACTTTTCTTTTTTCTTCTTTACATTAGATTGGTTCTAATAACTTCCCCTATACTTTCCTTGGGATTATTGTCTGTTAGATCTTATTATGATTGTGTCAAAATACATACATATATATATATATATATATATATATCGCGCTACATTGTCTGTATTGGTCGATTACGTAGAAGCTTTGTAACGACAATTATATAGCTCTTCGTGATTTTTCATTATTATATTTTTATTTTTTCTTCTTTTTTCACTTTGCTATTACCGTTCGGACTACTCTTCATGTTGTGCGCTTTATCTTTTATGCGTTTTATTTTTTATTTGTACACAACATGCTTGCCGCATGCTCGCGCATGGAAACGATATCTACTTACGCGTGTATCAGGTGCCCTTCAAATTGTGTGACTTGCATTTATATATGCCCATATGTTGCTTTTCATGCCGGTTTTCACATTTTTATCTTAATGATATGCACTTGTATATAAACAGCACTCATGTCATAAACTGTATTCTGGTGAAGACCAGACCCGCGGCCGAAACGTTAGTGAAATCACTTCGTACTCGCGTCTTCTTCACTGCGAGTATATATATCTATCTATATATATATGTATATATATATAAATATATATATATACATATATATATATATATATATATACTTATTGTAAGGAATAAGTGACAGAGACAGCACCAGATGATGATGATGATAATGAACCTTCAGCTTTGCTGGCACTCGCCCACAAAGGGGGATCGGCCAAGAACCGGGCGGCAGGATCATCCAGATTCTGGGCCAGCTGTTGTATTCTGTACTTTGTCTTCCTCTGCCTCTTCCAGCTAGCTCCTCGCGCCCAGAGCCCCGATTCCGCTGCTCTTAGCCATCACACTCAGCCATGATTGCTAGCGCGCGAAGCTGACGACAGTGCTTCAGGTGGGCGGGTTGGCTGCATCGTGGTGGTCGGACTCTTCCACGCTTGAACTTGGTCTGAAAATATTTCGGAGCTAAATTCAGTGGCCGACACTTAATGTGTCGCTGTGGTAGTTCGAAATGTCGGTGAAGTCGCTGAGGTTTGCGGAGCTTTGGCGTAAAGCTTGGCTGATAGCGACTCTGGGTTACGACTTTGTGTTGCGGCAGTCTATAACCTCAGCCACGTTGCGATGCTTCCAGTGCGTTTCCCAACGGGTGGAGTGAGTCAAGTCGCTGGGTCGGTCTCGTCCAAGGTTTGACGTGTTCAAAAGACTTAGTGAAAACGGTTCTGGTGGGTGGCATTGACTGCCTCGCCACGGCTGGGCCCGTCTAGGCTTTGACTTTGCACGCTGAGACTCTAATCATTTTCTTGGTCCGCCGCAGTGTCGTAGTTGACGTTGGGTATTGGCATTCGCTCGCACATTGTTCGATGAAAACTCGGAAGTATGAAACCGTCTGTACCTCGGTGATCTGTCTTTACGACGCTGTAACATGGTGTAGAGATTTGGTGGGCGACAGTGGGTGTGTTAGACCAGTCGTTGCTTGCCGAGTAGACACTTATGTCATCTGAGTGTAGTGGTACAGTTTTTATGCGCATTTGCCTGCCGAGGCGGAAAATTCTTGCGCAACACAGGGTGAGTGTGTGCGCGCACAGGCCACTGGACACAATCATGATGCGATGTGCCCGCAGCTTTTTTTTTGCTGTTATTGCTCTTGTTTGGACCGAGCTGGTCATGGCTTGAACAATCAGGGGTGACTTTTATGGTGACAGCAACGACTTCGTGGGGATCTTCGCAGCGGCGTTCAGGTGGTACGTTGGGAGTCAGAATGGCGTGCTTGTCGTCGTCGGCAAGATCGTACATCATGTTGCTGGAAAGGCCGATGCTGGGTCGGTCGACCTGGAAGGTATCGATGTAGCTCACCCGCTCGGCCAATGACTGCAGACGTGGTACACACTGGTCCAAGATTGTCTCATTGCTATCCACGGTTGTCTCCGACAACTCTGTCTTAGAAATGGCATTGGTTTCTGGCACGGAAGTTCGTGAGATGGGTCCCGCTGCAGGACCTGGCATTGGAAGAGCGACGCCTGCCTTGGAGCCTGTTTCAATGTACCCTGTGGAGCGTTCAGTCAAAAGGTCAGGAAAGCTAGTGGAGGGAACAGCTGCACATTCGGAATGATTTTGTGCGGTATGTCATTTGAGTGACGTCCTTCAGGAGGCCCGTCTTCGATTGTGGTTTTTGGCTGAGCTGAACTTGAATCGGACGACGGCAAATAGTCCGAAAGCTCAAGTGGTGAACTGCAACGCTTGACTGCAGTCTGGAGGCGGAAACCCTCCTGTGCCTTATCCTCGGTGGTGGTCAGGTTGAACTGGGTGAGAGAAGGGAGATCAGACAGTGTCCGGCCGAAGGCAGTCATGATCTTGGAGCTCCACTCCGCCCATGACTGCTGCTTATTGCCTTCATACCAGTGCCACGCCGCTACACCTTTCCAAAGATGGTCTACAGCCACGGACACTTCTGCTATCGCATTGATGGGTGCCACCCAGTCGTCAGCATTCTTCTCAAAGCTGTAGAACTCCGGTATTTGGATGACAAGTTCTGACGATAAAACGGCAGGTGAAAATGCAGAAAGCGAAAACGCGAAGCCGCCCACCTGGTCCGAGAGCTGCGTGAGGGCATCCCAGGGCTCTCTGCTTTGCTCGGGCAGGCAGGCCTCCAGGTTATGTAAGGATGTTAAGTCAAGCATGGCGTCGGCGGTGCTCAAAGCCGGCAGTACGGCAGGAAAGAGCACAGAGCTCGTCGCTGTAACAGCGTTGACCGTGACCTGGAGTCACACGATGATACACCACAGCTCCACGGCACTGTCGCATGAGGCATCGGAGCTACTCATATGTGCGTCCGTGGAGTATGTGGTGTGAAAAGTATTTAAAGTGGCGACATGCATGTCTAAGGAAGCCAAAACAGCGCTCCGTGGTGGCCCGTATGTTCTAAGAGTGCTGGTAACGGAATGCAGGCCGTAAGAAGCTGGAACTGCATTCCCAAAGGATAGACGCCCATGCGTAATCCTGCCGTGAAGTAGTAGCATGTTGTCTGTTAGATCATGCCCTGGTAGTGCAGGGGAGGCATAGACGCCACCGACTGGTGGTCGGAAGGGTAGCCGACGTGGCGGGTGGCACCACAACGCCACGGAAGCGTGAAAGCAGTTCCTCCATGGAGAAGCCCACGCTGCCGACGATCCACGAAGACACGCACCGGTGGCTACCTGCGGAGGGTTCACTTGTCGGACTGCGCCATTGTGAAGTGTAAACGACAGAGACAGCACTCGATCTTGGGCTGGGTGTTGTATTCTGTACTTTGTCTTCCTCTGCCTCATCCAGCTAGCTCTTCGTGCCCTCAGTCCCGATTCCGCTGCTCTCATGCATCACTATATATATATATATATATATATATATATATATATATATATATATATATATATATATATATATATATATATATATATATTCATTTATTTATTTATTTATTTATTTATTTATTTCTAATACCCTCAGGGCCAAATGGCATTACAGAGGGGAGTGGATTACATTGAATAACACATGGTACATGGTGGGGAGGGAAAAATACAGCGTTAGTACGAATATAAGCAAAGTCAGCGTACAAACAAAAATACATTAAATAGGTCCTGCGTATACAATGTTAGCTACGGTATCACGAAAAAGATGGTTGTCATTAATAGCAACAATTTCAGGAAGAAGGTGGTTCCACTCGCGCGAAGAACGAGGCAGGAACGACTGCGCAGCTGTGTTAGTACGATAGGTGATAATTCCAACCTTGTGACGGTGATCGACACGGTTGGAAAAATACTGGGGTTGCAAAATAAGTTCATCGCGCAAGATGGGGTGGTGATACAATTTATGAAAAGTATAGCCGGAAACTTTTCTTCGAAGTGACAGAGTAGGCAGGGACAGATTATTTTTTATTGCAGATATCCTGGCAGTGCGATTGTAGTTCGATAATATGAAGCGTGTGGAAGTATTCTGATCTAGCTCAAGCGATGTAATTAAATTAATGTGGCTGGGATCCCAAATCGAAGAAGCATATTCTAGTTTAGGTCGTATTAATGTTTTGTAAAGGGCTAATTTCAATGAAGATGAAGCTTTGGAAAAGTTACGGCGTAGGTACCCAAGCGAACGGTTAGCTTTGTTGATTATTTGTTCGACGTGCATTGCCCAAGAGAGATTGGATGTTATGTGGACGCCTAAGTACTAGTACGAGTTAGTAAATTCAAGAGGTATGTCGTTTAAGTAGTAAGTAAATTGACTGCAAACACTGCGGGACACGCGCATGACTTTACATTTGTTTATGTTCAATTCCATTAACCATGTACGGCACCAGTTATCAACAGTGTTAAGGTCTGATTGAAGAGTACACGAATCAATTATGTTATTTACCTCACGAAAAATAACGCAATCATCAGCAAATAAATGAATTCTGGATTTAATGTATATGATGTATTTGTATATGTATATGTATGTATTTAATGTTTGTATATGAATTCTGGATCTAATGTAAAATATATATATATATATATATATATATATATATATATATATATATATATATATATATTATATATATGTATAAATATTATATATATATATCTATATATATATATATATATATATATATATATATATATATATATATATATATTGTTGTGCCACAGACATTTTCCTCGTTCGGGAGCACGTCTCACGAGATCGAGCGCTGTTCCGACGAACTGTTTCCCCACTTCTAAGCGCCGCCTTCCGTGCAGAAGAACCGTGCAGTTCCGGGGATAACGTCGCTTGCTCCGCTGAACCACCTTGCAGTTCCGGATATGGCTACGTCTCTGCCTCCGAGACCGAGAACTGGTATGAGAGAATGGACCAAAGACGTTATTTAAGGCCATGCCGGCCCCATGTTAGAGTATTTTGCCCCAGCCGACGTTGTCGTGCTGGCCGGATCAATTACGAGCCTCCGGAACGGCTCTGTGATAACAGGCACTGAGGCGGCCATGAGCCCTAACTTGCCCCAAGATTTTCCGTACCTTTTTTCCAACAAATCACAGCAGCTCCTTAGAGAAAAGGGCCAGTCATTTTCATCTCCCCCGCGTGCATGGCACTCGCGCGATCGTGGTCCCGCGCTCTCGCGGGGAGACTTGAGTACTCGGTTTCGAACGAGGAGGCAGTCGAGCGTCAGACAACTCCCCAGGGAGACTCGGGCCAAGAGGCGGCTAGGGTATCGCAGGACATCGAAGACAGTAAGGCTCCGGATACGGTATTGGCTGCCGAACGCGACGAGCCTGTGGAGGTGGATGAAAACAGGGCGCTTCAGGAGAACGTTCAGTCGTCCGTGCTTGGTACCACATCCACTTGTTGGGAAGAGCTCAGTAAAGTAGACAGGAACACACTCGTCACTGCGCCGGCAAGTGATGACACCATTAAGAATCTGCAGCATACCGGGAAAGAAGGAGTAGCCCGAAAGAACATCACATTCTACACGAAGGCAGGGCTCAAGTATCGAAAGTATCGGGACGCTGAGGGTAGAACGTTCGACCAGCTTCTAGTGCCAGAGAAACACCGACGACACTTTTTAGAACTGGCGCACGGAAATGCCTGGGCGGGCCACCTTGGCATCAAGAAAACAAAGGCGAGGCTCGCACAGGATTTCTATTGGCCTGGATGCTGAAATATGTAGAAAACTTTGTGCGATCATGCGACACGTGTCAGGGAGTAGGAAAATCTACTGAGAAACGGAATTTCCCGATGAGGTTAGTTCCTGTTATCACAGAGCCGTTCCGGAGGCTCGTAATTGTTGGCCCCCTTCCAGAGTCCCGTTCGGGTTGCCGTTACATTTTAACTGTTTTGTGCGCGGGAACAAAATTTCCCGAAGCGGTTCCGCTAAAAGAGCTCACCTCTCCCTGCATTGTGGACGCAGTTTTGTCCATTTTTGCTCGCGTTGACTTTTCAGCTGAGATTCAGGGTGACAATGGGAGCGTATTTACCAGTTGTCTAACAACAGCGGTTTTTGAACGCTGTGGAATAAAAATACTCCACCGCTCTATAGGACATCCACAGTCTAACCCCGTGGAGAGGATGCATGCTGTGCTCAAGCGAGTTCTGAGAGCACTTTGCTTTGAACATAACAAAGATTGGGAGGCATGCATACCCGCGGCACTGTTCGTTATACAGTCCGCTCCCCACGAGACAACGGGATTCAGTCTCGCCGAGCTTGTCTATGCAAGAAACTTAAGATCTCCATTTAGGCTGTTGAGAGACGCGTGAGAAAGTTATGAAGAAGACCCGCGCATAGTCAGCTACATTTTAGATCTGTTGGAAGGACTATCTAAAACCAGAGAGCTCGTTGAGGAAAACATGAAGGCGGCTCAGAGTTTAGCGAAGACTTACTACGATAAGTTGTCCCGGAAGCGCACGTTCAACATCGGCGACCAGGTAATGCTGCTACGACAGTGTAAAAAGAACAAAGTGTACATGCCGTGGGAAGGGCCAGCTAAAGTAATGCCCAAGCTTTCAGTTACAAACTACGAGGTAAAACTGGGCCGAAAGAAAGGTAAGCTTTACCACAGTAATTTAATGAAGCCTTACATCCAGCGCCATGCCGTGGTTAACATGACACTGAATGCGGCGAACGAAGTGGAGACCGACCTCTTAAGTTTTCCACGTGAAAGTGACGCGCCAGCTAGCAGGCTCGTACAGCTTATTGCCGAAGAACAAAGTCGCACGGAAAGTCAGCGTGATGATCTCACGAAAGTAGTTAGAGACTACGCAGACGTGTTTTGCGACAAACCAGGGAAAACCTCTTTGGTAGAGCATGATATTCAGTTATCAAGTGAAGAACTAATCTCTAGCAAGGCTTACCGCGTATCGCCGAGGCAAAGGGAAATCATGGAAGCCGAGATCCGCCGCATGTGTGACTTGGGGGTCATCATTCCAGGTGAAAGCGATTACACCTCCCCACTCATACTAGTCGAGGTTCCGAGAAAAGACTCTAGGCCATGCGTGGACTACCGCCGGCTAATTAAGATCACGTTAGATCAGACGTGTCCGATACCTAATATCGAGGAGAGAGTAGAAACCGTGGCAAAATCCACATATATCTTCCTCTTAGATCTGGTACGGGGATACTGGCAGGTCCCGTTGACAGAGTGAGCCTCTCGTTATGCCGCATTCATTACCCCATTGGGAACATTTCGCCCTTTAATGCTTGCTTTCGGCTTAAAGAATGCTCCCTACTGCTTCTCAAACCTCATGCATCGGGTGTTGTGGTGTTTAGAAGATTTCGCCCTGCCGTTTCTCGATGATGTGGCGATCTTCTCCGATACGTGGGTCGAGCATGTGACTCATTTGAGGACCGTTCTGGCTCGACTACGTGATGCAGGCCTCACAGTGAGAGCGCAGAAATGCCACTTAGGGTGCGGAAGCGTAAGTTATTTCGGCCACATCGTGGATCGTGGCCAGCGTAGCCCGTCCTAGCTGAAAGTTGCGGCCGTTTTAGACTGTCGCCCTCCCACCACAAAGTCGGAATTGAGGGCGTTCTTGGGACTGGCGGGGTATTATCAACACTACGTCAAAGGTTACTCAAACCTCGCTAGTCCGCTGATGGACTCTTTCCGCAAAACCGAGCCCGCCGTCATTTTGTAGGACACAAGAAAAGAGAATGTTTTCAAGAGCCTGAAGAGCGCTCTCACAAAACGACCCGTGCTAGCGGCGCTGGACTTTTCTCAGAGTTTTATTATTCAGTATGATGCCAGTGACCGCGAGCTAGGAGCAGTTTTCTGCCGAAAGGACGCCGAAGGGCACGAGTGGCCTGTTTTGTATCTCAGCAGAAAGCTCAGTGTCAGAGAGGAAGCTTACAGCACGTAAGAAAAAGAGTGCGCCTGCTTTGTTTCGGCAATTGGTAAGCTAGCATGTTACGTCTCAGGGTCGAGCTTCATAGTAGAAACTGATCACTGCCCCTTGACTTGGTTGCTCAACATGTCGTCTAAAAGCAGTCGCTTTCTTAGGTGGAGCTTGACGCTTCAGCACCATAACTTTAGTGTGCGCAATAAGAAACGGAAGCTGCACGCAAATGCAGATGGTCTCAGCAGAGCTTATTGAAGTGCAGCCCAGCTTCCTGATACAAGTTGTGGCACATCCTTCTGGTTTGACGTGTTTTGCATACTTTTGGTGTCTCGTCTTTTGTTTTGCTTTAAACTGTATCAACAATGTCACATTGCACAACCAGATGTATTTTTGTTTGAAGTGTACTCTAATATGTTAGCAGGAAGGCCAGCCTCTACCATTTTGGTGAAATTCTTCAAAAAAATTGTACAGAAATGTTTTTGGCTGCTTCAGCGGGTTCCGACCTACTCGTATGGCACCGAGGATAGCTTCGCGCAGCCTTTCTTGGCATCGGGACTGCGCAGTGTAATCACAGAATTCGTGATGGCCAGTGTTTTGAGGTCTCTAAGGGATACGTTTCTCGTGCTGAAACGTACAATAGTAGAGAGTCAATAGATCTCTTTGCTGCCTTGGTCTGGCGCTATGAGAGACGTTCACAGGGTGCTTGCTTCCACGAAAGCGGTTTGGCTTTGTGTTTAACTCCGTCGTTCCAGTGATTCCCTGCCGGGCTCTGAAGATCACCATGAAGTGGCTACAGTATCGACAGTCAACCAGCATCCCTCCTTCCGAGCCGCACTAGACGGCTCAAAACTCCGGATGCATTGTCTGGCGGCGGGGGTGCTGTTGTGCCACAGATATTTTCCTCGTTCGGGAGCATGTTTCACGAGATCGAGCGCTGTTCCGACGAACTGTCTCCCGCCCTCCCAGCGCCGCCTTTTGTGCAGAAAAACCGTGCAGTTCTGGGGATAACATCGCTTTCTCCGCCAAACCACCTTGGAGTTCCGGGTTTGGCTACGTCTCCCCCTCCAAGTCCGAGAACTGGTCTGAGAGAATAGACCAAAGACGTTATTTAAGGCCGTGCCGGCCCCATGTTAGAGGATTTTGCCCCAGACGACGTTGTCATCCTGGCCGGCTCTGTACAAACGACAACCTGCTACAGTAAACACTCCTTTTTGTTGCTGTTTTCAAAACGGCTTGCCTCCCTGCTTTGCCTTCGGGCTAAGGCTTCAGCGAAGTCCGCTCGACAGCTCGCCGCTCTGCGCCACCACTACCGTCGCAACACAGCAAATTCCTAACAATATATATATTTATATAAATATTATAAGCAACGTTTTTGGCTGCAGGACACTTCTTTTACTTGCCGAGCCTCTGCCCCACAACACAGGTCAGACTGATGATGATGACTATGTACATGTGAGATGACGCGTATGAATAATGCTCACACTTATTTTCCCCCTACGCGTAAGCGGGCAGCCCGGACGCGTCTCAGATGGAAACGGAACGTCGAACGAATGACTTCAGACGCGATACGCGGACAATCTCCGAACCACGGCAGCGACGATCCCAAGAAAAGTCGGTGGAAGTGACACGATAGTTCACCGGGGACGTTTGTTCATTGATTGTATATGGTCCAATGAAGCGTGACTGAAACTTGTCACACAATCCTGGAGTACGAATGGGCGTCCAAAGCAACTCTTCATCCCCCGGACTGAAGGAGACGTCGCGATGAGAGCTGTCGTAGCATTGTTTGCGATCTTGCTGATTGGCTTCTGTATTAAGGCGAGACCGTTGCCGGCATTCTTCGAGTCTTGTGATGAACTGCTCTGATACGGTTGCCGAGGCGTCGGTTGGCACATTTAGGAAAGAGACGTCAATGGTGAATGTCGGTGAACGGCCGTACACGAGGTAGAAAGGCGAGCAGCCAGTAGTTCTTTGAACAGCGGTGTTTTGGGCAAACGTCCCAAAGGCAAACTTGTATCCCAGCTGTTGTGGTTTGGTGCGATGTACATCGACAGCGTGTCTGTTAGTGTCCGATGAAATCTCTCTGTCAGCCAAATTAGTTTGGGGATGGTAGGCTGACGTCGTCTTATGTACTGTGCCACAGGTTGTGAGCAGGGCTTCGATTATGGTGGACAGGAACGTCTTGCCGCGATCACTCAGGAGGACGCGAGGTGCGGCGTGACACAATACAATGGCGTTGAGAAAGAAGTCTGCGAAATCTGAAGCAGAACTTGTGCGTATTGCAGCAGTCTCTGCGTACCGTGTCAGGTGGTCGACAGCAGTCACAATCCAACGATTACCTGCTGGCGTGATGGGGAAAGGTCCGAGTAGGTCTATGCCAACGATGGCAAATAGATTCTCGGGACACGGGATAGGATGTATAAGGCCAGCAAGAGACAAAGTTGGTCTCTTCCGTCGTTGACACAGATGGCAAGATGCAACATATTGGCCACAAAGGTAGAGATGTTTGAACAGAAGAAACGGTTTCTGATGCGGCTTTGTGTTTTGTGAAATCCCAAGTGGCCTGCACATGGGTCGTCGTGAAAGGCTTCGAGGACTTGATAACGTAGAGAACGCGGAAGTACTAGAACCCAGCGGTGTCCATCTGTAGTGTAAACATAACGATGCAGCACATTGCTATCGAGCTTAAATTGCCGTAGTTGTCGGCGCAATCTAGCATTAGGAGTAGGTGTTACGCCATTTAAGCGTTGGATAATGTGACTGCAATATGTATCATCACGCAAGCGTGTGGCGAACTCGGTGTAGCGATTTGAAGCCGGCGTGTCAATAACCGCAAGGTGTGATAATGTGAGGAATGACGCAGTGCCTTGCCTACCAGACGAGCAATAAGCTGACGTACTTGATGATGAAAGCGGAAGGGGGCAGCGAGAGAGAGCATCTGCATCTTGGTGTCTTTTTCCAGACTTATATATGACGTCAAAATTGTACTCTTGTAGGCGGAGCACCCAACGACCGAGGCGACCAGACAAGTTTCTCAGTGTCGAGAGCCAGCACAAGGCGTGGTGGTCTGTAATAACCGTGAAGTGGCGTCCGTAAAGATACGGTTGAAATTTTTGTATGGCCCAAACGACAGCAAGTCACTCCTGCTTAGTTATGGAGTTGTTCTGTTCAGCAGCCGTAAGAGCACGACCAGCATATGCTATAATTATTTCCCGTGAAGTGGCATCCCGCTGTAGAAGAACTGCACCAATGCCATGGCCACTCGCATCGGTGTGCAGACATGTAGGTGCATTCTCATCGAAAAGGCACAGAACAGGGTCGGACGTTAATATATTCTTGGGGGCTTGAAAGGCACGCCCGCAGTCGTCGTTCCAAGCGAAAGTTGATACGGATGTGACCAGCTTGTGCAGTGGCGACACGATGGCGGCAAAATGAATAATGAAGCGGCGGAAGTAAGATGCCAGGCCCAGAAAACTTCGTAGGTGTTTCTGATTTTCTGGCCGAGGGAAGCGTATCACGGCAGCAAGCTTGTCAGAATCCGCACGAATGCCATCTTTGCTGACAAGGTGGCCCAAAACCTTGATGTTCTTGTTGGCGAAATGGCATTTTTTTGTGTTAAGCTGAAGTCCAGCACTAGAAATACACGTCAAAACTTCGTCCAAACGATCAAGATGCTGACGAAAAGAAGATGAGAAAATGACGATGTCATCTAGATAACAGAGACATGTTTTCCATTTTAGGCCGCGTAGAACTGTGCCCATCATGCGTTCAAACGTGGCAGGAGCGTTACAGAACTGAATGTTAGACGTTGAATTCGTACAGCCCGTCTGGTGTTGCAAAGGCAGTTTTTTTCTTTGTCCGCTTCGTGCATAGGTATTTGCCAATAACCAGACCGTAAATTGAGGCTGGAGAAAAAATCAGCGCCTTGCAGAGAGTCAAGTGCGTCGTCGACTCGTGGCATCGGGTAGACGTCTTTACGCGTGATCTTATTAAGTGCTCGATAATCGACGCAGAATCGCACCGAACCATCCTTCTTTCGGACTAGCACTACAGGTGATGACCACGAGCTGGACGAAGGCCGGATAACATCTCGTTTGAGCATATCAGCAACGTTGTCCTCGATGATTTTCCACTCTGTGGATGACTCTCGATATGGGCGGCGGTGTACGATTGTATTGCCTTCCGTTTCAATTCGTTGCACGGAGACAGAAGAGCGACCCAGAAGCTTGGAAGATACATCAAATGAAGTGCTGTGTTCTTGAAGCGTACCCAAAAGTTCTTGCTTTTGCGCTGACGTGAGATCGGGATTTATTGTGGCTGCTAAAGCAGCCGTCATGGCATCGTCATCAGTACTCGTAGAGAAAGATGGCGAGTCTGCGTGAAGGGGCACCAGAGAAAGTGGTTCAGTATCTGTGAAGCCAACCACACTGGTGCCCTGGGGCAGTGCAACAGGCAGTGAAGTGGGGTTAACTGCCTTAACTAATGCTTTGCAATGACAAAAGCGCACCAGGCTAGGAGCGATGGTAAGTCCACGAGAGATGTACCGTCCACACGGTGCTATGAACACATCAACAGTACCGATCTTATCTGATGTCACGGTCAGAATATGCTCATTACCTGGAGGAATAAAACAGTCATCAGTGGTGACAAAACGCTGGCTATGGGCATATTTATCAGACAAAAGCGCACTATCTCACATGCGAATGACCCTCTGACGGCAAGATATCACGGCTGAAGCTGAGGAGAGAAAGTCCCATCCTAAAATGAGCGCATTGGTACAGGATGACAGAACGACAAACTGTATATGGTGAAGGATGCCCTCAATAAAAACTCGGGCTGCGCAAACACGCGAAGGCTGAACAAAAACCGCATTAGCACAGCGGAGGGGAGGGCCATCATACGGTGTCTTAACTTTGCGCAAACGGGAGCACAAGTCCACACTAATAACTGAGAGCGATGCACCTGTGTCCACCAAAGCTTCAGTCCATATACCCTCAACACACACTGAAAGCACATTGGACGGGCGTTCCGGAGGAGTTCGATGCATTCCGCAAAATGCAGCTTTCCCTCCTGAAGCTGCACTGTTTAGTTTTCCGGGCGATGATCAGACGCCGTGGTAGCCGGACGAAGTGGTGACGAGGAATGGCGCATAGGTGACGGGGAGCGCCGGAGCGAGGAGCGGAAGGTACTGGCTGCATCGAAGTGTTGTGGAGAGGGTGAGCGGCGTTGGTACAGTTGGTATGGGTGGCGATGTTGTGGAGCAAGGGCAAACTCCTCCCTCTCGAAGTCACCATAGCCACGCCTTTCGTCTTGTTGACGTCGACGACAGAACCGTGAGATGTGGCCGAGTATTCCGCAATAATAGCAAATTGATCTAGATGGACGCCAGGCTTGAAAAGAATTAGGCGTTGCTCTTGGGGCGAGGGCATTTAGTGAAGGCTGCATAGTTGACCCATACTGTGGTGATTGCTGAGGAGGTGACGCTGCAACCACCTGAGCGTACGTCGGCTTTGGAGTGGTATGCGAGCTCGGAACTTGCTCACACGTTATGGACGCTGGTTCCTCCCTCACAATGTTGCAGAGGCTGCCTGCAGAAGGCGTCATGCGGAGCTCACAAGATGACGAGGTGGCCTGGAGCTGCAGCTCCTCGCGGATCATGAACCGTATCAGCGCACGGAGCTCACTGTCATGCATTGGCCTGATATCTGCTGGATCAGGTTGTAAACGTATCAATTGAAGGGCATCGAGTCGCTGACACGTACTG
The DNA here is from genome assembly GCF_043290135.1 of Rhipicephalus microplus. Taxonomy (NCBI): domain Eukaryota; kingdom Metazoa; phylum Arthropoda; class Arachnida; order Ixodida; family Ixodidae; genus Rhipicephalus; species Rhipicephalus microplus. The sequence goes on from NC_134701.1 coordinate 102,808,826, forward strand.
ATGATATCGGCGATCGTGGTCGGATTCTTTGCCGCCAGAGCGTTAAATGTGACGGCGCCTATGCCCTTGAGCAAGTGGCGAACGCGGTCATGCTCCGCCATCGAGCTGTCGACGTGACGGCATAGGGCAAGAACATCTTCATTGTGCGAAGTATAGGACTCGCCGGAGTGCTGGAAACGTTCAGCAAGCTTCCGTTTGGCGATGTCTGCACGTACAGAAGGGTTGGCAAATATCTGACGGAGCTGCTGCCTAAAGGTAGGCCAGTCTGGGAAATCCAGCTGATGGTTGAGAAACCATGTCTCAGCGACACCCGTCAGATAGAACGGTACGCGGGACAGCTTGACAGAACCATGCCAATAGTTAAGCGCACTCACACGGTCGTACTCGTGCAACCAGTCTTCAACGTCTTCACCGCGAAGGCCGAGGAACATCAGTGGATCTTTTTGAGGGGCGGTGACAGTCCAAGAAGGCATTCCCAGGGGTACAGGCGGAGTGGATGGCACCGTGTTCTTGTGCTCGTCTTGCGACATGACCGTAGGCTGACTGCGCAGACGGCGACCCGACCGAAGCTACAGGTATGTTTCGTAGTCGAAGATAACGAAAAAGCGCTTCAGGGAGAGGACCAGGGGACCGGAAACACTCTCCACCACTTGTAAGGCAACGTTTTTGGCTGCAAGACACTTCTTTTACTTGCCGAGGCTCTGCCCCACAACACAGGTCAGACTGATGATGATGAGTATGTACATGTAAGATGACGCGTATAAATAATGTTTACAATATATATATATATATATATATATATATATATATATATATATATATATATATATATATATATATATATATATATATATATATATATATATATATATATATATATATATATATATATATATATATATACTTTGGCTGTCTTCCAATATACTTTGTGTTAGTAGTAGTCTCCTCTGTAGAAGTCAGAAGTCGATTTCTTTCGATGCAGCTAATTTCACATGCTTGAAATTCTGAGAACCTTTGTGTTACCTTGTGTATAGTGCTCGAGCAGACAATATACAGAAAAAGACAAGGCTGTCAGATCTCGTGCTTATGGTGCTGGCTCACGCTGTACTTAGACCTTGTTCAATGGGATATTGAAAGGAATGACGCAAGCAACTCCAGCCTGGCAAAGCGCAAGAAATTTTTACGTATACATGAATACGACTTCCATCTCTTTCGTCGTTTATTGTGATGTAGCAGTTGTGACCCGGTGGCGCAACGGTAGCGCATCTGACTCCAGATCGAGCAGTTGCAAACCGTGGTGCTGTGGAGGGTAAACTCTTCCTGCAAACAGATCTGGCTGCCTTTAAGTGAGAGGGTGCTTTATTTGGTCTTGTTTCAAAGGCTGATTCATTCTTGGGGTCCCAATGCGTGAGCAGTGCTTTTGACTTTGGCGACAGAATGCGATTGTTTCCAGATGACTGAAAATAAGAAATTCCACATCATAGTCAAGAATTCGGGCGATCATCTCTTCTGTTATCATTTGCCACGATTCGTGGTTTTCGAATATGTGTGTCAAGTAAAACTTGAAAGCCTCACCAGAGATGTAGTCAGTAAAGTTCATAATCATCTCCCGTTCTGACCATGATGCAGTGGTAGCGTGGAGCTCGAACAGATAGAACCAGTCCTGCATGGGTCCACCGTCCGCTGCACCAGTGTACTTGTGCATGGGATGGTCAGTCGATGGTTCCGTCATGATGATTGCAACGGTGTCCATTGGCGATGCACTTCTGTGGTTCGCGTTCGGTCATTGCGTTCGTCTACTTCTAATCATCCCTGCCTTCTTACGTCATATATATATATATATATATATATCCAGCGAGTGTCTTCTGTGAATCCAGTGATGAATAGAAATTGGCTTGAGCGGACAAACGTGCGAAAACTTTTATTGCTCCTACATTTCGGCCGGGGTCCGGCCTTCGTCAGGGATTCCCTGACGAAGGCCGGACCCCGGCCGAAACGTAGGAGCAATAAAAGTTTTCGCACGTTTGTCCGCTCAAGCCAATTTCTATATATATATATATATATATATATATATATATATATATATATATATATATATATATATATATGGCTGTCTTTCAATGTACTTTCTGTGAGTAGTCTGCTCTGTATAAGTCCATTTATTTCGAGGCCACTTCTTTCACGCGCTTGAAATTCTCAGAACTTTCATGTTACCTTGTGTATATATAGTGTTCGAGCAGACAATATACAGAAACAGTTAAGGCTGTCGGATCTTGCGCTTATCGAGCAGGCTCGCGCTGCACTTAGACATTGTTCACTGGAATCTTGAAAGCAATGAAGCAAGCAACTCCAGCCTGGCGAAGCGCTAGAAACTTTGCGTATACATCAATACGACTTTTATCTTTTACGTTGTGATTTAAAAAATTAAACAGCTTCAGCGTAATTAGTAAATTGATAAATTCTTCCTATGCATCGCCCTCAATAGCCGGGTACCACTACCTGATATATATCACGGTAGTGCTAGTCTTTCGCGTTGGTCTCGTGAATCCTACCACTTAAGAAAGCAGAAACTAGAGAGTTGACATCGCAGTAAGCGCCATGCACATCATTGGGTTTTCTTATGTTTTGTGGTCATTTTGTAGCAGAACAATAACCCGACCTAATGTGTGGTGAGCTAAAAATGCTATAAAAACAGTTAGGATACATAGTAGGCCTTTGAATAAGAGAGTGAAGGGCGTGCGTTCCTTAGTAGCCGCATGCTTTTTCACGAACATAGTGCCACGTTCCATTTCCCAAGTTTTTGTTATCGTCCGAAAACACCGCACGATTCTCAGCGCAAACCGCGCCTGCAGTTTTCTAGAAGGTTCCGGACTGTAGTAGATCATTTCGATAAAATCACGCCCACTGTGCGAACGGTACAGATTGTTCTGGAAGCTACGCCACCACCAGCGATAACGCTAGAACATTCGACGGCAAGAGTATAAATGCCGACGCGCTTCGCCGCTTGTCAGTTTTGTTGATCGAAGGCCGACGCTCCGTTCGCCGCTATCAGTCTGAGACTGCTATCTGTGCGAGACCGCTGCTGTAATTGGACTTTCTGTTTACCGGGCACAGGTTCGCCCAAATAAACAGTTAAATCCCAACAAGAAGTCTCCTGTCTTCGGCCACGACACGACCCCGTGACATTTGGTGGAGGTGCTGCTTCGTTCATGTACCGGACGCCCCCGTCAAGCCGTGAACCCAGCCCACGTCGCGGAGAAGACACCGACGCAAACCAGGAGCAGCGAACAAGCCGCCGACAGCAAGGGCTACCACCGGAGTACGGGATTCTAGAAGACAAGGCGCGGAAGACCAAGGCCATGACCGCGACTGCAGCGACAATGACAACCGCCGCATCTCTGCCCACGATGGTCATGCATCAACCCAGGGAACCACCAATTTTCCATGGGTCATCGTTCGAAGACCCGGAGTCTTGGTTAGAAACATACGACCGTGTGGCCGCCCTCAACCACTGGGACAACGAAGAAAAGCTCCGGCGTGTGTACTTCTACCTGGAAGACACCGCAAGGACCTGGCTAGAGAATCGTGAGTCCACGCTCCGAACGTGGGATGTCTTCTGCGGCGCATTTCTGCAAACGTTCGCGAGCGTCGCTCGCAAAGAAAGGGCCACTGCTCAACTAGAGACCCGGGTTCAGCTACCGAATGAGAAGGTTGGAATTTTCACAGAGGAGATGACCCGCCTATTTCGTCACGCTGACCCAGACATGCCTGAGGAGAAGAAAGTTCGTTTCCTCATGCGAGGGGTCAAACAGAAGCTCTTCGCGGGACTAATGAGGAATCCACCAAACACCGTCCAAGAATTTGTATCCGAGGCGACCACCATCGAAAAAACCCTTGACATGCGCACCAGACAGTATAATCGTCGCCTGACCCCAGAATGCGCTGCTGCTCAAACCAGTGACTCCGAAAACCTGCGTGAAACGATCCGAGCGATCGTGCGGGAAGAGCTGCGCAAACTGTTGCCTTCGGCGCAACCTCAAGTGGATTCGATTGCCGACATTGTGCGAGAAGAAGTTCGGCAATCACTTCGAATTCCCCATACACCGCTGCCCGAGCCTGAAACTATGAGCTACGCCGCTGCAGTGCGCCACAACGCTCCTCCCCGTCCACGCCAAAACGCCGCCCCGTCGCACTTCCGTCGCCAGACACCACCGCCGCCACCACCCCCACCGACGACCTACCATTCACCAGCGGGCCAGCGCAGTGCGCCGAGGAAAACCGACGTTTGGCGCACCCCTGACCACCGCCCACTGTGCTACCACTGCGGCGAGGCCGGGCACACTTACCGCCGTTGCCAGTACCGACAGATGGGACTGCGTGGCTTCGCCGTCGATGCACCACGTCCGCAGCCAGGAGAACGACCACGTGACATCGCCGACTACCTGACAGGAACTCGGTGGACACCACGAAGCCCTTCGCGTTCGCCGTCGCCCAGCCGCCGCACGTCACCGCACCACCGACAATACTCTGGCCCAACGCGGGGCCGGTCTCCTAGCCCGTATCCGGGAAACTAAGGGCAGCAACCGGTGGAGGTGCGGTTGCTGTGCGACGAACTACCGAAGATCCTCCGACGACGACGACGCCGCGACAGAGCTTTCCGAACACAACGCCAACCAGGCAAAGCCCTGACGGCGAAAGCTCACTTACTGAAGGTGGCCTGACGACGCAACATGGAAGCAGCGGAACAAGCCGACGCAGCCGTGACCCGACGCCACGCCCTAACTGTAATGCGAGACGGCGAACTAGTGACCTCGACGTTCTTATCGACGGCCACAGTGTGACCGCTCTCGTCGATACTGGAGCCGACTATTCTGTCATCAGTGGGTCGTTCGCCGCGAAGTTAAAGAAAGTTAGGACAGCTTGGAAAGGCCCTGAAATCCGCACAGCCGGAGGTCATCTCGTAACGCCTGCAGGAATCTGCACAGCGAGAGTCACCATTAACGGCCGTATTTATCCTACAGACTTCGTAGTCCTACAGCGTTGCTCGAGAGATGTCATCCTTGGCATGGACTTCTTATGCCTCCATGGTGCTGTCATCAACCTAAAAACAAAGTCGATAACGTTATCCACAGAAGAAGCACTACCGCCGCGCACGCCGTCAGGACACCATGCCTTGAATGTGCTGGAAGAACAAGTCACTATTCCGCCTCGCTCAAGCGTCATTATTTCAGTCGGCGCTCCTAAATCACCTGACTTGGAAGGCGTCGTTGAAGGCAGTCAGCATCTGTTGGTCACCCGAAATATTTGCGTCGCAAGAGGAATCGCAGAGCTGCGGGGAGGCAAAGCAACGGTTTTGCTCACGAATTTCAGCAATGAGTACAAACATGTGAACAAAGGAACAACGGTCGCATACATCGAAGAAATTGTCGAAGCCACCAGTGCTTTCGCCCTCGCCGATTCTGCGGAACCTGCTCAGAGGCACCAAGCCCCTCCCATATCTTTCGACGTCAATCCCAGACTTCCGAACGATAAGCAAGAACAGCTCAAGGCCCTGCTCCTGCAATACGAAGATTGCTTTTCGTCGTCATCGAAAATTCGGCAGACCCCAATCACGAAACATCGCATCATAACCGAAGAAAATGCCAGACCACTCCGTCAGAGTCCGTACAGGGTTTCGACGCGAGAACGTGAGGCCATGAAGAGACAAGTTGATGAAATGCTGCGGGATGACATTATCCAGCCGTCCAAAAGTCCATGGGCATCCCCCGTGGTGTTAGTGAAGAAAAAGGATGGGGCCCTACGTTTCTGCGTCGATTATCGCCGCCTGAACAAAATCACGAAAAAGGACGTGTATCCCCTCCCACGAATAGACGACGCACTTGATCGGCTCCATAACTCCAAGTACTTTTCGTCAATGGACCTTAAGACTGGCTATTGGCAAATCGAAGTCGACGAAAGAGACCGAGAGAAGACGGCGTTCATAACACCGGACGGCCTCTTCGAGTTTAAGGTGATGCCCTTCGGCCTTTGCTCAGCGCCTGCAACGTTTCAACGCGTTATGGATACAGTACTGGCAGGATTGAAGTGGCAGACTTGCCTTGTGTACTTGGACGACGTCGTCGTGTTTTCCTCGAGTTTCGACGAGCATCTTCGGCGCCTTGAAGCTGTACTTCAAGCCATCAAGACTTCCGGACTCACACTGAAGCCACAAAAGTGCAGATTTGCGTATGAGGAGCTCTTGTTTCTGGGGCACGTTATCAGCAAGTCTGGAGTTCGTCCCGATCCACGGAAAACAGCCGCCATCGCCGACTTCCCGCCGCCCACTGACAAGAAAGCCGTGCGCCGATTTCTGGGCCTGTGTGCCTATTATAGGCGGTTCGTGAAAAACTTCGCCCGCATCGCCGATCCTCTCACTAACCTTACCAAGGCCGACGTGGAGTTTAAGTGGGGAACGCCGCAGGAACACGCTTTCCAGGAGCTTAAACATCGCCTCCAGACGCCTTCGTTACTTGCCCATTTCGACGAATTCGCCGAGACAGAAATACATACTGACGCAAGCAGCGTAGGTCTTGGCGCCGTTCTTGTGCAGAGGGCTGACGGACTTGAAAGGGTTATTAGTTACGCCAGCCGATCGCTATCCAAAGCAGAAGCAAATTATTCCACAACAGAAAAGGAGTGCCTCGCCATCATCTGGGCTACGTCGAAATTTCGCCCCTACCTCTACGGCAGGCCCTTCAAAGTTGTGCGTGACCACCACGCATTGCGTTGGCTAGCCACCTTGAAGGACCCCTCAGGTCGCCTCGCACGATGGAGCCTGAGACTTCAAGAATATGACATCACTGTCATTTACAAGTCCGGCAAAAAACACTCCGACGCCGACTGTCTCTCTCGTGCGCCTGTCGACCAACCGCTACCCGACGACCCGGATGACGACTACTTCTTAGGAACGATAACTACCGACGACTTCGCTGAACGACAGAGGGCCGACCCGGAACTTAAGGCCCTAATAGAATACCTCGAAGGCAGGACCGCCGAAGTCCCGAAGATATTCAAGCGCGCACTTGCGTCGTTCTTTCTACGAAACGGTCTTCTACAAAAGAAAAACTTTTCACCGCTTCGAGCTAAGTACCTTCTTGTGGTGCCTTCAGCTCTGCGACCAGAACTCCTGCAGGCCCTTCACGACGATCCGACGGCAGGGCACCTCGGTGTTTCTCGCACGCTCGCGAGGATACAAGAAAGGTACTACTGGCCACGTCTTACCACCGACGTCACTCGTTATGTGAGAACATGCCGGGACTGTCAGCGACGCAAGACACCGCCGACAAGGCCAGCGGGACTTCTGCAGCCAATTGATCCACCTTGCCGACCTTTCCAGCAGATTGGTATGGACCTACTGGGGCCGTTCCCGACGTCGGCTTTCGGAAACAAGTGGATCGTGGTAGCTACCGACTACCTCACCCGCTACGCCGAGACAAAAGCCCTGCCAAAAGGCAGTGCATCCGAAGTAGCTAAATTCTTCGTCGAAAATATCGTCCTACGTCACGGCGCCCCAGAGGTCCTTATCACCGACAGAGGAACGGCATTCACTGCCGACTTAACTCAAGCAATCTTGGCATACAGCCAAACAAACCACCGCCGGACGACAGCGTACCACCCACAGACCAACGGCCTCACCGAGCGGCTTAACAAGACGATCGCCGACATGCTGTCAATGTACGTCGATGTCGAACACAAGACGTGGGACGCCATTCTTCCGTATGTGACCTTCGCATACAACACGGCAGTGCAGGAGACGACGCAGATATCGCCATACAAATTGGTCTACGGAAGGAGCCCGGCAACGACGCTCGATGCCATGTTACCCAACGTCACCGACGAAGAAAACCTCGATGTGAGCGAGTACCTTCAACGCGCCGAAGAAGCCCGACAACTTGCGCGTCTCCGTATCAAGAATCAACAGACGGCCGACAGCCACCGTTACAACCTTCGACGACGCTTCGTGGAATACCAGCCCGGTGAACGTGTTTGGGTGTGGACGCCGATACGCCGACGTGGACTAAGTGAAAAGCTTCTGCGACGGTACTTCGGACCGTACAGGGTGGTTCGACGGCTCGGCCCACTTGATTACGAGGTTGTCCCCGACGGCATCACGAACTCTCAACGACGCCGATCGCGACCTGAAGTCGTCCATGTCGCACGCCTCAAGCCGTTTCATGCGCGTTAACAAACTTAACTAGTGTTTTTTTTTGTATTATTGTTGTATCGTAATTTATTCATTGTACTTTCTTGCATTATTATTGTACTTTCATCTTTAGTTAAAGCATCGGGACGATGCCTTTTTTCAGAGGGGGGCAATGCCACGTTCCATTTCCCAAGTTTTTGTTATCGTCCGAAAACACCGCACGATTCTCAGCGCAAACCGCGCCTGCAGTTTTCTAGAAGGTTCCGGACTGTAGTAGATCATTTCGATAAAATCACGCCCACTGTGCGAACGGTACAGATTGTTCTGGAAGCTACGCCACCGCCAGCGATAACGCTAGAACATTCGACGGCAAGAGTATAAATGCCGACGCGCTTCGCCGCTTGTCAGTTTTGTTGATCGAAGGCCGACGCTCCGTTCGCCGCTATCAGTCTGAGACTGCTATCTGTGCGAGACCGCTGCTGTAATTGGACTTTCTGTTTACCGGGCACAGGTTCGCCCAATTAAACAGTTAAATCCCAACAAGAAGTCTCCTGTCTTCGGCCACGTCACGACCCCGTGACAATAGTGTCCAGGTTTCTGTGAGTCACTTGAGCACTCGGTATCTGTGTCACCATCTGACAAGGATAAATTATAGTACAAGTGAAGTGCACTTGTCAGTCAGAGAAGCTGGTGACGCTGCACTTTGTTACGAAACGGGTGTCACAGTATCCCACTACTGGCACCACTGTTAAAACTGGGGTTACGTGGTCGGTGCGAACGAGGGTGGTTGTCGTGCTTGGAGCAGTAATGAGGACGAGTTCAAAGACAGAGAAGACTTTATACAGTGTATTAACATGTCGACGGTCTCCACTATCGAAGAGGTAGCAGGGGGCTCTTTGGTGCGCCCGAATGACTGGGCATGCTAGAGTCCGCCCTCATTTTCTTTTTTCCACGTGGTGGCAAAACGTGCTCCAATACTGCAACACTCCGTGGTGCATAATGACCATATGCCGACAAAACATGTCGAGCTCACTCAGGCTCACTCCTTCAATAAATCTTGAGCTTCAATAAATCTTGAGCTTCAATAAATCTTGACCCCGACTCAGACTCACGAAAATTTTTCTTAGCTCGACTCACGTGGAATCACACCCACAAAAGTTTGCTGCCACCAGACTCACTCAGACTTAAACTCACTAAATCATTACTCACCCGGACTCATTCACACTGCGACTCAGGGCTCGATTCGAGTCTGAGTGCGTCGACTCATAAGTACGGTAACCTAGAATTAGCTTTTTCAACTACCGTGCCAATGGTGTCAAACACGAATAGTTCAAGTAATCGGTACTTTTTTGGCGCCATTTGGCAGAGTATATTCAAAAACGAATTTTAAGTGCTTTTAAACCAGTAAGGCAATTTTTGTCGGAAGAGTTGACAGCATAACATTTATTTATCATGAACTTTTCTGAAAGTATTGGTTTCGAAGAAGATCGAATCATTCCCCCCCCCTCCCACCATACGTAATTCACTCCCCCGAATAATAAATAATAAAATGGTGCATAAACGGTACTGCTTTAGAATACCTGGGAATAGACGTGAGTATAAACGCTGATTTCAAGTAAGGCTGATAGTGATGTAGCAGTAAGGTGACTAGATGGCCACTTAGTTGGACAAAAAAAATGGACCTCACTCAGATTCACTCGAGAAATCTACATTACGCTTTGGACTCACTCGAACTCACACCCACACTTTTCGTGAACCGCACTCACTCAGACTCACCCTCATGAAATTATTACTCTTCCCGACCCACACAACCTCAGAACGACAGCTTGATTTGAGTCTCACTTATGAGTGTGTTCGCCGACATATGATAATGATGGCCACGCCTGTGCCTGCAAGCGTCAATAGCCGGTGGTTGGCGTAGGACCACTGGATGCTGCATTGGCCGCTCTAGTGATACAGTTGGGGAGTCGATGGCTCGCTGTCGGTTCCTGTTGCTCCTGGAGGAGCCAAGTCAGGTTTGACGAGATCAGGAAGACGTCAGACAGGTAGCACCTAACGTAGGCGGGGCTTCATTGTTCACACCGATTAGGAATGTTGCTGAGCGGTCGTAGCATCGAGCTTAGCAATGTTGCCTAAGTATAACAACTCTCCGTAGTGGCCGGCGAGGTAGTGGCACAAGTACCTGCACGTTGCCTACCAGCATCTTGCCACATCGAGATTCCCATGATGAAATTTCTGGCCGTCTCTTCTCACAAAACAGGGCCAGACATCTCATCTGCAAATCCAGACACCAGTTTAGAACATTGCAGCCGTTAATGGTATCTGTTATCACTGAATAAATTTGAGTGCGTTTGTTTGAACATGGTGTTAAATTTAATAGCCGTTGATGTTAAATGATAACTTTAGGACCATGTCCAGAAAAAAATGTATCCTCAAGCAATTTTTAGTTTCCCAACTAATCCTATGTGGGCTTGTGTTTATTCATAAGCTGCAGTTGTATTCTATCGTTCCTGCTGTACTACATTATTGGGGATGTTCAGAATGACATACGCGAGAATAGCGCTTGTTATGGGTGTGCTTTATTACCGTCATATAATTGCGTTCATAGAAGAATAGTGTGCAGAACTTGTGCGGTAGCAATAAACGTTAGCGCAAAGCATTACGTAGGCTATTCTAAATATTCCCAATAACGAGACATCAGCTAGTTTGTTATGCTCCAAATGAAACACAGACATTATTTTTTCAGACTTTCAATATATTTTCATTCTTTTACTAAGTATAAAATGGAAACAATATTATTTACCATTAGCGCCGGTAGGAATACTACTGGCAGAAGCAATATTTTATTGTTTGCCATTACGACAAAAATGTAATAGTGACAGACGTCAAGGATCGGTCTCTGCTCTGCAGCTGTACGGGCTGCACCAGCAGTGAGAAAAGTGTAGCCATTGCTCACATATAAACAAGCGCAAAAGAAAGTGCTGGAAAGGAGGAAACATTACAAGAAACGAGCGAACACGGTCCCTTAGCCGACAAGCGTTAAACTCAGCTGAGGCGTGACAACTTGCTATAGTTGAGCGGCACCGCCTGTCTCACCAGAAGCCACACGACACGATGTCTTGCATCAGAACGGTTATCTTCGTGACTTGAGAGAGACAGCCCCGGTAGCCGACAGCCAGCCATCGATCGCTTCTGGACTAGAGAGCGAAGCTGGAGGTTGGCGTACTGTACTTCGCTGTCTTTATCTTTGATCACGTTTTATATTGCTGGCAGTACAAACGTGGAAAAAAGAGAGACTAGCTTGAAAAAAAAACAAAAAAGGTCGGCTGTTGTCTTCCGTATGTTGTATAAAAAATGCCTTTGAATCGAAACAAGACTGAGAGATGAACGCTAGTTCTGAAATGGCAAAGCTTTTGATGTGTTTCAGTGAATTGGTTTAGTTAAATCATCAGCTGTGAATCTACGCCCTTTAAGTCGCTGCATGATTACAAACTACCTAAATTATGACGAAATGTTCCTCGCAAATGCTTTACGCATAATTCTTTTTTATCCCAGCACATGCTGAATACAAAGTAGTACGGCTGCAGTGTGGCGTCTGGCTCATGAAAATCTTAAAGAAATGTTTTGTAAGTAAAAATAAATGAATTTTCAATGTTACGTGCCGAGGAAAGGCACTAGTAATATCCTTGATCGAAGAATCGATGTTTCACCCGATCGATTAGCGTAAACATGCATTTATCTCACGCAAAAGCTTACACTCGTAGATAGTGGCACGCTTGCAAGCCATAGACTGAGATACGTGCTGTATTTCTTTTTTCGTACGCAATTGAGCACAAGTTCTGTTTTGTGGAAATCAATTCGAAAAACAAGGAACTATTTCAATAACTTAGGACCAATTTACAGATGGTTGCATTGAACCTGAATATTTCTGACAGCAGTGGATCGGTTTCCGAGATAATTTGAGATAGCTATTATCATCATGTACGGCTTCTATTTTCAAAGTTCAAAGTTCCGACCATGAAATGGAAAGTGCGCTGCACAAAGTACAGGCAAATAGGGATAAGCGAAAGAACGAAATGGACAGACAAAGAAACAAAGATAGACAGGGAAAGAGATATTGAGAAAACTAGGGAGGAAAATAAGATCGAAAGAGAAAGAAGTAACACTTTTGGGGGATGGAACATCATTTGTACGTCTTGAGAAACGCCACTTGCGCTCACTGGGCTTCTCTCACGTTGGGACGGGCAGGCTAAGCCTGACCACCGCAACTTGGGCTCTCTAGGTGGCACGAAGCTGTCGCGGTGGCTGAAAGTCAATTGGCATGCTCAAAAGCCTTTGTTACACGTGCATTCTCACTTCAGGTACGACTTGCCTCAAATACCGTTTATACTTTTTATCGCGATACCTGGTGTCAATTGATTTCGAAATTAAGGTTGGCTTTTTGCGTGAAGCAACTCACGTTACACCTAGTTTTGCGATTTAAAATACGAACGTTCCGTGAAGTTTGTCGTAACTGAGGTTAGCGTGTCCGTGTAACAAGCGAAACAATCGGAAGCGGGAACTGCAGAAACAGCACACGCTGACAATTGGGTACTCAAAGCTAGTCGTGCCTTTGCTAAAGCATCACTTCAGAAGTTTCTATTGGTCTGTGAAGCCTTCGCAGCTCTGTTGGTAATATGTGTCAGCGCTTCCAGAGCCGCACCTAGGTTCTTTTGTACGCGAACATCTTTCTATGATGCCTCACAAAAAGCATGTCTAACTAATAAGTAGCGCACTCGTAGACGGCGACGTTGACGCTTGAATCTCTGTTAGTTGTAATTGCATGGGTGCCTAGCTACGCCTAATGCTTCATTTTGTTGTGAAGTGGCTTGTCGGTTCCACTGTTTGTATTCGCAAGAGTGTTAACCTTGAGAATTAGACGTTTACAGCGAAGCTGAAATCGAAAGTAGACATAAAAATGACCGACATGTTCACTGGCCGGTTATAAAGTGCCCTGCAATCAACAAAGTATGCTTAGTCAAGTGAGAATATTGGCTGTGAAAAGCGGTTGAGACGATTTATTTCTTTACGTGCTAATAGTTGCCCATGAGTATTGATTTTAGTTTGCCACAGTAGGATATATGAAGGAATCATGTAAGGTGCAAGTTTTGTCGTGCTAACAACAGAGAACCCTCCTCACACGCTAACCCTCATCATACTTTTCTGCACGCAGAAAAGTGTGAGGAGGGTTAGCGTATGCAACTTACAGAGCTAGATTGATTATGAACTTGGTATACTTGCAATATAGAAGTAATCAAACAAATAATATCAACGGCTTTAATGCAATACAAGGATTACGTAAAAAAGGTGAATATGTATGTATAACAAATGCGTTAGCCTGTAAAAAACGTTCTCACGTGCAGCATACTTCTTTTCCACTCTATCATGTATGACTGAAAAGGATTAACAATGGATCATTACTTCCCCTTCACAGCCTGGCTGCTTAAGAAACATCGTTAGGCGCATGTCAATTCCAATAGACAAAATAATACATGTGTCACACCAGCATTTAATTGCAATCAGTGCTCATCGGGATTAACCCCGATCTGGATTAGGCGCTGCTACATGGTCACTTTTAATCGTGATCAGGCCCTATCCAGACAAAGACTATCGCGATCCTCGCATCGCGTTCTATCTGAGAGATCGCAATTTGGTGTCGTCTGCACCCCATAGCCAAGCTTGTTCAAAGCAAAAGAAACAGGAAAATCAGGAATAGTTCTGTATAAACCGATTTAAAAAGCTAGTGATTTATGTTAAAAGAAACTTTAAACTGGTTAAATGAAAAAGATGGCAGCATGTCCACGCAGTGAATGATAGAGAGTGGGACGAAGCATCCGTCCGTAGATTCGTTCTTGCTTCCGTCCATACATGCGTCCGTGTGTGTGACCATCCGTGCGTCCATTCGCCGTCCGTGCGTGCGCCTGTTCGTGCGTCCACACGTCCATCTGTGCGTCCGTCCCTGCGTTCATCCATGCATCCACCCCTGCGTCCGTTCATGCGTCTATTCGTCCGTGCAACCATCCATGCTTAAGTTCATGCATCGGTCGGTGTGTCCATCCGTCCATCTATTCAACACTCCAGGTACCACCATTTTGCATTTTTTCATCATATATTCCGCATATTTACCGCCATCCAGCGGACATTCGTAGGTCTAAACGAGAGGTGGCACACGCACACTTTCTTACGGCTTACGCTTCGTGTCTAATTCCCACCTTTAAACACCTCGAGTTTATGTATATACTAGTTCACTGTATTGATGGCACTGCAGCCCAACGCTCGCTGAACCTTTCTAAAACCAAGGAGGTTATGCCCAGCCAGCATAACGTAGCAACCATTTCTTGTCAGATAATGCTCAATGTACATGCCAATGGTTGCTAATGGGGAATTATAGACAGGAGAATTCCGCTTTTAGTTAACGTGCACGCCACGAATTTTTTATTGTTCGACAACGCACACAAAAAATCTCTCACCAGCACCACCGTGGAGGTCAAAATGTAAGACTGGTTACACACTACGACTACTACAACGACTACGAGGGACGAACGGGTGCCGCTGTAAAGAGCTTCGCCCCTAAAAAAAACTTATGCAATATTGCATACTTGTGGATTCGCGTTACCCAAATGTAGTTGTTTGAGAAAGTGATGACAAGCAGATAACTCGAATTCAGGCACCGTCGGAGCAGTTGGAGTACCTCGAAACAAATTCATTATAAGTGTCGCCAGCTTCACGACTTCTTCACAGTGTACGTGCACCTCGTGGTCGAATGAAGAGACCTTCGCCGAAAGGGACCGCTAGCAGGAGCGACGGGGAGTATTGAGGCGCCAGAAGTGAAACTTCGGCGTGTACAACCAGATTGCCGTTTCGCTGTGACTTGACGGCCACGAGTGGTGCCATCAGAAATAGAAGTGATGATTAAGATTTTCGCATAAAATACAGGTAAGTGCGAAGAGTGCTCTACCGAATGATGGATTTATGAAATCTTTTTTGTAGGTGTAAAGTGACGTTTCAAATGCGAAGCACTTCTTGAGCGTATCTATCTATCTATCTATCTATCTATCTATCTATCTATCTATCTATCTATCTATCTATCTATCTACGACATTTGGTTCTGCTAGGCGTTTCCTAAATGGTGTCAATACCAGACTTGGTATGGCATAACATGACTGTATGACGAGCATAACTGACTAGTGGTAACATCACTACCATGATATGTGTGTCATGAATGTCATGATTTACAATTGATGGTCTTACTGCCCTTGCGGTGGTTTCTTTCACATGACATGTTACGAAATTGGCATGGCATGGCATGACTACTTGACGAACATAGGTGACAAATTTTAAGGTAGAATTCATGACGTACATGTCATGTAATTCATGAGTCATAACTACACACCGCGCTCATGTTGCATTCACGGTCGTTTCGCTAGCTTCAAGTATACGAAATTCGGTGTTACAGGACGTGAATGACCGTTGCAAACATGACAATCATGGGATATATGTCATGTAACAACATGACTACATGCCACGCTCATAATGTGCTCACGGCCGTTTCACAAGTTGACATGCACCAAATTTGGTATTAAGGGGCATCCCCGTAATGTGGCTATTTTCTTTCTCTTCATGCCACGGCGAAAAAAAATTTTGGGGGGGAGGGGGGTGGGGCACATGCCCTCTGTGCCACCCCCTGGCTACGCCCCTGGTGTGTCGGTAATGTCGTCGGCGCGAAAGGCAGCATGCCGCATTTCGTGCTGGTTTCCGCCGGGCCTCGCTGGCAGACCCTGGTCGCGCCTAGCGTCAGACTATAGAGTGCTCGCGTTTTCCTACCGTAGCGTCGCAGCGCCCAGCGTGCACGCGCGTCAACGTTACGTGCGCTCGCTGCCGTTTCGCTGGCTTCACATATACCAAGTTTGACATTACGGGACTTGAATAGACGACGAAGGTATGTGACCAGTGCAAACATGATAATCATGAGATCCGTTCCATGTAACAACAAGACCGCGTGCCACGCTAATTATGCACTCGTGGCAGTTTCGCAAGCTTCACATATGTGAAATCAATATTGCATGAGGTAAATAGACGGCGAAAGTAAAGTCCCTACGGGAACATGATAATTATGATATGCGTATCATGTAAAACATCACTAAACGCTACGCTCATGGCATGCTCACAGTCGTTTCAGCAGTTCTCCGTATACCAAATTTAGTATTACGTGACGTGAATCGAAGACGAATGTAAATGACACGTTCAAACAATATAGTCATGACACACATGTCACGTGAAACTGGACTGCATGCCTCGCTCGTAGCACGCTCGCGGCCGTTTGGCTAGCTCCACTTATACCAATTTTGGTATCATGTGATGCGAATACATGACGAAGGGAAATGGCTCATCTAAACGTGATCATCACGACATGAAAGTCATGTACGGCATAATATATTTCTTCCTTGAAACTTTGTGGAGATTGTATTGTGATATATCAACCTTCCTCGTTCCTGTTTGCATATTATCGATTCCCATTGTACGTGGGATTTGCCAATTTTTTGAAGTTTGAGTGGTTCTTGCACGAATAGCATATTCCTGATAAATTCCTGTCAGATGAACTGCCACGGTGAATACTGGAAAACACTAAGGGCGTTGCGGAAATATTAGCGGGTAAGGTGGAAATTATGATGAATATGGGGGACGTAGTAGAAATTATGGCGAATATACCGGGACATACTGGGTATATCCACCATTACTCATCTTCTGTACATCATACTGTGTGGTATGATGTACAGAAGTTGAGTAAGGTGGAAACAATGGAGGAAAGTAGAGACCCATCATTGCCTATCATTGCGATAATCCTGGGAAGCACTAAGCAGATGATGGGTGCTGCTTGTTATGGCGGGTCACATGGTGTACGAATCTGAGAAGGTCTTCCCACCATTGCGATAATGCTGAGAAGCAGTAAGCAGATGATGGGTAGGCTTATATTGCTGGGCAATATGTATAGTTTACCAAGCTGGGATCTGTAAGTTACATGTTCTACCACGTTGATTTCCACCAAAGGTTAGGCCTACTGACCGAGCCCGTAGAATTCTGTTATTCGTGCTTCTGGGTTTCAGAATAAACAATATCGGTGATTAATAATACAGCACAGCCATGGCATCAATTATCCTAAATGAAGCATTTTTCATTGTGTATGTTGTCCGCGCAAGAAGCAACAAACATCGATGCGGCGCCATTCCATCAATCCCAGAGAAGGTACGTTTTCTCTCACCGAGAGCCGCCGGTCGCACTCGCCGGCACTTCACTATCTTTTATGCGAGAACATAGACTTGGCGATCCGTATGCTTGGGGAACCAATGTGATAGCGTAATATTTCCGGCACTCTGCATTCGTTTTGGCCATGTCGTTAGTAGTTGTTGCTATAGCGAATGAGCTACAGCAGTGCGATGGCACGACTGCCCTCTACACTCTAAGGCAAAAGGGTGTGAGAAGGGTGTGTGGTTCGTGCTTTTGGGGACTAATGGGGCTGCCACATTCATCATTCTCTTTAGGGACTAACGGCACCGGGTCTAACAGATAGTCCCCTCAAGGGACTGACATTTAGTCCTCACATTTACACCTTGGTGAGTAACCGTTAGTCTCACAGTTCACTCCAAACGACTAACATTTAGTCCTCACACTTCACCTTATAGAGCAACTGTTAATCCCCACATTCACACCTTACCGCTCAACCGTGAGTCCTCATAGTCGCATCTTGCTCCAATCGTATGAACTTTTTGTCCCCAGTTCAAACTTTGTTTTTGTTTCTTTTCCACCAGGCCTAATACTTTTTTCGCCTGTTTTTCTGCGCAGTGGGCAACAATTTCCGCAGAAAAGAACACGCGAAAAAGTAGTTCGCCAATTATTGATTGATTGATTGATATGTGGGGTTTAACGTCCCAACGTTCGCCAATTATGTGTAACTGCTTTCACAGTCACGGCAACAACGAAAGGCAAAAGTGAGACAACGAAATCTTTTATTTTTCTACATACACGTGAAGTTTCCCCATTCTCTTGAGTGAATTCATGGTGAAGTGTACAATCCAGTCTAGTTGCCAAATCTTGTTCTTTTCTTGGGGAGCTCCTCCGACAGAAGCGATAGATGACAGGCATTGCAGACGCCAGCGCACGCAGCCTTTGCCTGGTGTGTTCCAACGGCTGTACGAACAATATTATAATATTGTAGCGTCACAGAAGATGAAGATGCACGTATATGACAAGTACGTGAACGTTAATATAAAAACAAGCGTTAAAATATGACACACAAACAACTTTACCTTCACATCTCGCACAGTCCTTATGAAGCCGCTCTGACGAAAGAGATGGATGACGGGCATCGCAGACGCCAGCGCACACTCTTCAGCATGGTGTGTCCCCATGGCTGCACAATAAGTATGTAAAATGGGGAGTCACACGTGACAGAGGGTGAATACAAATGCATATGAGAAATACGTGCAAGGCGAAATGACAACACATGTGAGATATGACATGCTAATAATTTCACCGTGATGTCAAACATCGTCAAAGACTCATTTTGATACCCGTAGCGCAACAGTTTAGGAGCGGCGGCCGCCGTCACTACTCCGCGAACCATCGAGCCGCTAAAAGTCGGCGAGTCCTAAGCGCGCGACGTCGTTCAGCTCGAGCAAGCGAACGCGAGACCAAACACCACACTGCACGCGGAGTGTCTGCCGCCAGTGAACTTCGAATAGGAGATCGAGCGTACGAATGGGCCGCTGCCAAGAACAGCGCGAGGCTGGTTTGGAGCTAGCGCCGAAGAAATTGACGGTAATGCGGCCCTTTTCCACAAACTAGAGCGAGTGCAGCGCGCTAACGCGAGTCCGCCGCCGCTGCCGACGGACTGCGCTGAGCTGCTTGCGACCGACTGACGGGGAAGCCGACTGTAATGGCGACCAATTTTCAGTGAGTTCCGACGCTAGCGAAAGCCTCGCTAGCCCGTACTGGTGCACTTACAGCGCGCGACATACAACAACCAAGCTCTTTACGAGAACCCTCAACGTGTTTTCGATGACTCCCAACACAGCGACGAGGTCTCAGCTCAATATCGTCAGCACGGAGCTCATCGCGGCGGCGAAGACAGGCGAGCACTCGATGAGCGAGCGTATGGGAGGCCGACGGCAATGGCGGCCAATTGCCAGGCGGTCGCAAAGCACAGGCGAACTGCAGACGCCGAAGCTGACCTTCGCGATACATGTCGTGCGTGCGATATACAACATGACCGATCCAGTTGCCGGCAAGTGCGATCTGTAGCACACGTGACAAGTAGAGTAAATAAAGAATGATAATCTACTTGCCTTAGAATCCAGCGCAGTTTTCTGCCCTGAGTCGAACTGAATTATATATTCGATGGGCCTGTTCTTCTCGGCCGCCATGTTGGCCTTCCCAACTGTTGCGGTCGTGTGTTGGTCGTGACTATCTTGAAGCCCGAGATATACAGCGCGGCGTGGTGACTTGCCGAGGCCTGCTTCAGACTTCATGGGTGCAGCGAAACGCTAAAGCCACAGCCGACGCTCATCCAGGCGTACACACAAGCACCACGTCGTAATTCTTAGATCGTCGAATTCAGGCGGCCGTGGTAGAGCACCCCGAGCGCGACCCTACACAACCACCGCCGGCGAAATACGGGGAAAGACGGAGCCAGCAGAGGAGAAGAAGGACATAAGTTCTGTGGAGAAGGAGGGTCGGTCACTTTGGCAACGCTTTTCGTGCTGCCTGCAATGCCTGGGTGGTTCAACTCTAGTGGAGAGTAAGTGATTTCGCGCCACACGATTCCCTCTGTGGTTGCTCTTCAATGGTCGATCAGTTCGTCGCGCGCCTCTATTGGGCTTCGTTACTCCTTTTTCGGGTAATTTGGCCTTAGATTGTACATTGCGCGAAAAGCATCCCAATACTCAATCAAATAAATTAGGTGGGCGTATCTATGGAATTAGCCTAGAGGCATCACAAAGCATGAGCAGATGTCGCCCTTTGGAACGAGCGCGAAACGGATAATAAACTTGGCAGAACCCGCCGGCAAACTTTAGCTGCTCCCCAGCCCACTTTTTTTTCTTGTGGTTGTGAATTGTAACAAAAACATAGCGCTGGTGCCATTATCGCAGTGTCAATTGTTACAGGCAGCAGTTGCTCGTCTTTATTAACTGCGAAAATCTTAGTAGCAGGTGCAGGTCTCGTCTATGTCGAGTACACGATAGACAAAACTGAAGTTGAACCGTAAGTTTATATGTCAACTAGCTACTTAACACCACACATACGTCACGTTGGTATGGCGCAGTGGTTAGTGTCTCCGAATGGGAATCCACAGGATGGACGTTCCATTCTCCGTGGTAGATTCTTTTTAAGAACTGGTTGTTTTTTAGATTGCTTTTTATACAGTTTTTTCTTTTTTTGTGGCAGCTCATTGCGGTGATTCTGACGCCATTTCGTGCTCAAGCGTTGCAGGCGCTGCAGCATCCACCACATCCCACCATGCGCCTTGGTGCACGTTTTCCAGCATTCTCACACGACGTTATTCCATTCTAATGGTGGGTGGTGGTTTACACCATGCCACCCATTCGTTCTTTTTCAATAGGGATAACTCTAATAAATTATCGCAAGGTGAGTTTTATTAACATGTTTTGCAGCACCCAAGTGCCACTTGGTGCATTTTATCTGACCCAAGCTCGTACTGAATTCGCGTGGGCCATGTAGCAGCGGCCGGAAAGTTCATCGCGATGAAGAAAACCAATCAGGATTACCCTCATCACAATTCCCAGAGAAGGCAAGCAAGTTAGGGGGAGACAGAACGTTAGGTGGGCAGATGAGATAAAGAAGTTTGCGGGTATAAATTAGCAGCAGCAAGCACAGGACCGGGTTAACTGCCGGAACATGGGAGAGACCTTTGTCCGGTGTCACAAAACGAGCGCTCAAAAAAAAGGGCGCGCCGCCAAATTCTCGCGACGAAACGCCGGAGTGACGCCGCGAGGTGAACGATAAAAAAAGAAAACAGGCATCCAAAGACTCCCCGGGCACGCGTCCTTCTCCCCTCGGAAGCGTGGGTTCGCCGACGAACCTCCTCTCATCAGCGCCAGAGCAAGCCCTCGCATATTCTAGATGGAAAGGGGCGTGGTGATGCCGGGTTGCGCCATCCGTCGCGGATGGCCTTCGAACCATCTCGCCCTCTCCCCAGCCTTCGCTGCGCATCACGCCGACGAAATGATGAGAACTTTCTGGAATCTCGCGCGGAAGGTATTTAATCAAGGAACCGAGATGAGAGATCGGGAGAAGACGGAAGTTAGCGCTAGAGCGCGTAGGGATTCCGCCGTGTAGTCGGCGAAGGTTTTGTCCGTAGAGACAAAGCAGGAGCAGAAGATGATTTCCACCTGAGGGGTGACGACTCGAGCTGCAGGCAAGAGTGTGTGTTTACGGCTATTGAACGAAGACGCGTGGCAACAGCTGCGTGTGTGAAGCCGACGTGTTTACGGCGAAGAAGTTTGAAGCTTGGAGAGTGGCCAATTGAAGACGCGAGGTTTCCTGGAAGAGAAACTTCGGCGAGGTTTCTTGGAAGAGAAACTTCGGGGGCAGCGGAACGACAACAATGCTAGACTTTGGGTGAGTGATTCTCGGAAGAGTATCATCCAGACTTTTGTTCCAAGAACTTTGGACTGAATAGGTTTTCTATCTCTTTAGTCTTTAAGTGGCTTGGTCGTTCAATGCATGCGACTGCATTGTAGTGCGTATTGTTTTCTGTGTTCATTGTTTCGAGTGTGGCTGATTGTACTGTGTAGTACGTTGTTTGATTGGTGAGATATTGTGTGCAACTATTGTGGAGTGTGCATACTTGTGTATTATTTTTTGATCTGCCATTATTGAGAATATAATTTTGTTTTGTTTATCAACTCTCGGCTCTGACTTGTTCTTTGGCCCACTGGCGGCGTCCACTGGCGCGCCAAAAAAAAACCACTTCTAAATTGTCCACGCTTTCGTGTTGCGGTTCGGGGGGGGGGCCGATACTTCGGCTTTTGGAATTAGCCCGGCGATTGCCTCCCGAATTAACGGGACTTGTTACAACTAATCTGGCGTCCGCGTCAGGACCTTTTGGTGCACAGTGTGTCCCAAGTAGTGAGAAAGGGCCTCGAGTTGTTGATAGTGCTATCGGAACGATTTTGTGTGTTGCTCAGTGTTCTCGTTAACGAGTGCAGGAGAGTGTTCCTATAGATTGATTTAGGCACATATTTTTTGCACGCGGCAAGGTTTTATTGGCGAGACACAATGGATCTCGAAAAGTTAGTCGTTCTTGGTGAGAAGATGGGTCTTTCTGGCGCCGAACTACGGAAGTGGGTCACCCAGAAGGAAAAAGAAGAAAGAGAGGGCCAAAGAAGAAAAGGCAGCTGAGCTGGAAAAAGAAAGGTTGGCGGTCGAAAGAGCCAAAGCGGAAAAAGAAGCTGAGTTGGAGAGAAAGAGTTTGGCAGCTGCCAAGGAAGAAAAAGCAGCTGAGTTGGAGAGAGAAAGGCTGACCGCTGAAAGGGCGAAGGAAGAACGAGAACAACAATTAAAGTTGGAGTTGGAGTGAGAAAAGCTGGCAGCGGAAAGGGCGAAAGAAGAAAGAGAGGCCAAAGGAGCGACAGCTGAAAGAAGAAAAAGACCAGCAATTGAAGTTGGAGCTGGAGAGAGAGAAGTTGGCAGCCGAAAGAGCGAGAGAAGAAAGAGAAGCGCGGGAGCGACAGCTGAAAGAAGAAAGAGAAGCGGAGATGGCTGAAAGGGAACGGCAGCGGCAGCACGAGCTAGAACTCGAGCGGCTCCGTTTGCAACAGCGAAGTGAAACTCCGGTCCAAGCTCGGTCCAAGCTGGAAAGGGCTCGCCAAAAGCAGCGAACGGGAGAACCACGGATTCCGCTTGAACCCAAGCAAGCTGCTCGTAGCGTTTGATGAAAGGAAGGACGACCTTGACGCGTTCCTTCACAGATTTGAGACGATTGCAAGGAGCCAGAATTGGCCGGAACATCAATGCGCAACTGCTTTGAGTACTTGCTTGAGTGGTGAAGCGCTCAGTGTGTACGGTAGGCTGACGCCGACCGATGCAGCCAACTATGCAAAGGTGAAAACTGCTTTGCTGAAGCGATTTAGATTTACTGTGGAAAGATTCCGGGACAGATTTCGGACAGGAAAGCCAGCTGATGATGAGACGGCTACGCTGTACGCCGCCCGACTTAGCCATTATTTCTACAGATGGATTGAACTTTCAGGGAGAGCGCAGGAGTATGATGAGCTTAGAGAGCTCCTTATTAGAGAGCAATTTCTTACTAGTTGCCATCCAAGCCTGTCGCTGTACTTAAAAGAGAGGAAGGCTGAGTCACTTGAAGGAATGCTTGAATTGGCTGATCAATTCTTGGAAGCGCAAGGTGGCACAAATTTGGCCAGAGTCAAGAAGGAGTGTCCCGAAGATTCGAAGAAATCGGCACCCGAACAAAAGAAGCGTGCACCGGAGATAGTTCCGCAATGCTTTCTGTGTAACCGAGTGGGTCATCGCGCGAACAACTGTCGTACTAACTTTATGAGCCCTACGGTAGTAAAATGTTTCAAGTGTGGTAAGACTGGGCACAAAGCAGACGCTTCTCGTAACGGAGTGAGTCAAACTCACCAGGTATCCTGTGTGCTAGCAGTAACGAAATCTGATGGTGATGCCGTCACCGACGGATTCGTAGAATTGAAAAATGGGGAGAAAATTCCTATTGTGGGTGCTGTAATGACAAAACAGCCAACCGGTGTTACGAAGGGAATGCCAACGCTGTCTGGAAAAGTTGCGGGCAAGAAGGTTACGGTGTTAAGAGATACCGGCAGCTCCACTGTTATCGTGCGGAGAAATTTGGTACGGGAAAGTGAGTTAACAGGCAAAACGAAACCAGTTTGCCTAATTGACAGTACGGTTCGGATGCTTCCCGAAGCAGAGATTGAGGTTGAAACTCCGTACTTCAGCGGGAAGGTTACCGCTCTAAGCATGACGACCCCCCTGTACGACCTCGTCATCGGAAACATCGACGGGGCGCAAGGGCCGAACGAACCAGAACGTTTGGGGGAAGATCCGTAGATGGAGCCCCCGCCGACAAAGGGACCGCAAGATACAGCGGAGAAAAATCCCGTGAAGGATCTCACTCGAGCCCAAGGTGAAGCCTGGGCGCAAGAGACAGCGAATGAGAAGATGATCGTGTTGAATGAGTTCACGTGCTGGGCAGCTGGACTTACGCCGGCTCAACCTCAACTGACCGACAATGTTAAGATGACGGAGTCGGCCAGCCAGGCCAAATGTCGGGACATGAACAAGCGGGTGAATAACCGGACAGGATCGGTTGAGCGTCATGGCCCGTTAACAAGGTCGGAAGTGACAACGATGGCTGAGACGCCACCTCAGATACCGTCGTTGGAAAGGGCTCGCCGAAAAAGAACGTAGAAACACAAGAAGAGATCGAGCAAGCACCGCAAGAAAGGGCGCAAGCGCCGTTCTAAATGCACAGGATAAGTGTTGAGGACGAGTCAGAATGTGTTTGACAGTGCTTTATGTTAAGTTAATGGGGTTGTTGTCCTGTGTCACAACTGTGTGTCGAGTGAATCAAAATTTTTGTTACGGCGATGTGATGTATAGTACAGTACGATTGTTGTAAAAAGAGAACTTTGTACATTTGTGTTGTCTGGAATATGTGATGGAGTATTGTATTCATGTACCTGTGTCTATATTCTATGTGTTGTGAGATTGAATTGTAATGTATAATTGTATTGAGTGATCTATTGTGAATGTGACGTGTCATGAGCGACGGACTAGGTTACAGTCTTTTAGAGTGTGGGGATTGTTCGCTCTCGTTTGTGTGGTTTTCAATATTAAGAGATATTATTGTTAAAGTAGGGGGCAGTGTCACAAAACGAGCGCTCAAAAAAGGGCGCGCCGCCAAATTCTCGCGACGAAACGCCGCAGTGACGCCGCAAGGTCAACGATAAAAAAAAAGAAAAATATCCAAAGACTCCCCGGGCACGCGTCCTTTTCCCCTCGCAAGCGTGGGTTCGCCGACGAACCTCCTCTCATTGGCGCCCGAGCAAGCCCTCGAATGTTCTAGATGGAAAGGGCTTGGTGATGCCGGGTTGCGTCTTCCGTCGCGGACGGCCTTCGAACCGTCTCGCCCTCTCCTCAGCCTTCGCTGTGCATCGCGCCGACGAAATGATGAGAACTTTCTGGAATCTCGCACGGAAAGTATTTAATCGAGCAGCCGAGATGACAGATCAGGAGAAGACGGAAGTTAGTGCAAGAGCGCCTAGGGATTCCGCCGTGTAGTCGGCGAAGGTGTTGTCAGTAGAGACAAAGCAGGAGAAGAAAATGATTTCCACCTGAGGGGTGACGACTCAAGCTACAGGCAAGAGTGTGTGTTTACCGCTATCGAGCGAAGACGCGTGGCAATAGCTGCGTGTGTAAAGCCGAGGTGTTTCCGGCGAAG
Organism: Rhipicephalus microplus; assembly: GCF_043290135.1. Lineage (NCBI taxonomy): Eukaryota > Metazoa > Arthropoda > Arachnida > Ixodida > Ixodidae > Rhipicephalus > Rhipicephalus microplus. Next base: position 102,834,550 of record NC_134701.1, read on the forward strand.
AAGTTTGAAGCTTGGAGAGTGGCCAATCAAAGATGCGAGGTTTCCTGGAAGAGAAACTTCGGCGAGGTTTCGTGGAAGAGAAACTTCGGGGGCAGCGGAACGACAACAACGCTTGACTTTGAGTGAGTGATTCTCGGAAGAGTATCATCCAGACTTTTGTTCCAAGAGCTTTGGACTGAATAGGTTTTCTATCTCTTTAGTCTTTAAGTGTCTTGGTTCTTCAATGCATGCGACTGCATTGTAGTGCGTATTGTTGCCTGTGTCTGTTGTTTCGAGTGTAGCTGGTTGTACTGTGTAGTACGTTGTTTGATTGGTGAGATATTGTATGCAACTATTGTGGAGTGTGCATACTTGTGTATTGTTTTTTGATCTGCCATTATTGAGAATATAATTTTGTTTTGTTTATCAACTCTCGGCTCTGACTTGTTCTTTGGGCCACAGCCGGCGTCCGCTGGCGCGCCAAAAAGGACCACTTCTAAATTGTCCACGCTTTCGTGCTGCGATTCGGGGGGGGGGCGATACTTCGGCCCTTGGAATTAGCCCGGCGATTGCCTCCCGAATTAATGGTACTTGTGACGTCCAGCCGTGGAAGTAGTCAGGCTGATGATGATGATCACGATATAATGTGCCCGTGTGACACTGGTATAAATGATGCTTGTACGTCTACTGACATGTGATATGTATTTATAATGCCCATCACGGCTGTTCGCTCAGGTTCGGGGATCATTATAAATACACAAGTATAGCTACATTGATATAATGCGGCCGTTTATAATCGATGCATGAACACACATGGTAATTTCTAATAAATCGCCTAGAAAATGTAGTTTTCTTCTGAAGTAGTCGGGTGTTGTAGATCTGTCGAAAAAAGAAAGCTCCCCCGAATGTCTATAGAGGTTGATGTGCGATCTTTCGTGAAGAACTTTTTGGAAGTACTGCGGTCCTCCAGACCAGTCAGTGTATTCGCGGTACCCCCGTTTATTATTCAGTCAGCCTGCATAGCTTGCATTTCGGACAAACCGCCCTACTGAAAAGTTCCGTATGAAATCTTACGGAAAATATATGGACTCCGTAACATTTCCTTATGCTACATACGGAAAACTAATGGAGTTTTATGGAAATATACGGAAGTTGTATGGCATTTACGGAAAGCTTCTTATGGAGTATATGGAAGGATAAGGAAATTGTATGGCGTATACGGAAGGCTTTTTATGGAGTATACAGAAAGATAAGGAAAATGCATGGCATATATGGAATGCTTTTTATGGAGTATATGGAAGGATAAGGAAGTTTTATGGCGTGGATGGAGTGAGTTTTATGGAAAATATGGAAAGATAAGGAGACTTATGGGGCATACGGAGAGTTCATTATGGAAGATATGGGTGGATAAGGAAAGTGTATTGAGTGTACAGAAGCTTTCATAAGGAAAATACAGAATGTAAGGTCTTACGGAAATATACAAATTTGGTAAGGTGCTTACGAAAATGTGTAATAGTGTATGAAAGGAATGTGGATTGTTGCAAAAATGTGGAAACTGTACAGTTGTTGTCACATTTTCAGCAGGAAATCCGAGCTCTATCAAGTTGTAAATGAATGCACAGTGACATATATAGTACAAAAGAATAACGCAGGCTAGTCTGTGTTGTCAGTCACCACTGTTCGCCCTTTTCCAGAATGAATACAACTTCTGCAGATGACCAGGTGCTAAAGTCTGTCACACGGAAAATGTGTCATTCACAAGGAATGACAACAACTGTCATTTTACTTGCATGCTGTCACACGAAAACAAATTAAGCAAGCAAAGCATAACTTCAAGGGCTTGTTTTTTGGTAGAAACAATAATAATGAGAACAATATTCAATGTGAATGAACTTGTCAATATTAATGAAACTGTTCTCATTAACATTGGCAAAGAGAAATGTCAATTTACAATATCGACCATGAGCTTAGCTCTCCTGAGCACCGACAAAAGAAATGAAAATCTATGAAAACTAATTGCATGTAGCCTAAAAATAATTTTTTATTGATAGTATATGTGCTCCTACAATATAGATACAGCTATACACAACTTGCCACAGCTTCACGACAGAAACGAGGTAGGGGCAGAGGGAGTGGTCAGAAAAATAATTAAGTATGAGAGCACAACTGATATGTACAAACACATAATGGTGCTTATCATTGATGCACGGATGGTCGTGTATAGAGCTGGGTCGTTTTGAGATCTTCAAAAGCATTGTTTCAGACCACCATGCAGATTACGCTTCAATTGTAGTGCTACATAAGACACAACTTATGGGCCAGCTTTAATGAATAAGAAGATTATAGGTTAAACAAATGCTTTAAAATATATCATATCATGGCTGCATGGACGCATACAAGCTATGTAAAGCGCAATAAAGTGAGGACGCATGAGCTTCTCTTGATGCTTCAGTTCTACATAGATGCTTCAACTGTTCTGCAAAAAAATTTAACCAATGTCTGTGTGTGCAACATTGTCCATTTTAAACTATCTATATGTATATATAAAATTCCTACTGCGAGTTAAGCTACGTAGCACTCCATAACTCTTCCTTTTATTAAGGGCAATTTTTCAAACAATCAACATTATTTATTTTCTGTCTGATGACTTCGTGCCCGCAATTCTTGGTTTGGCTCGATCACAATTGTGCAGCCCTTATTTTAGAGGAATCAAAAAACATCAACCAAAATATATTTTGGAACTGCTTCTCGGTGATATTGCCTTCCCTCAACTGCCACAGCTTGAGAGGAGTCATATAGCAAGTCTCGCGCATACCTAGGGCCTACCCTTGAAGAAACTGGTCCGGCTGTGAAATGCTCAGTTTTTTCTCAAATAAATTTTTTCGTTTGAGTTTTCTCACTTCTCGAGTCCCTTCACAATCAAGCAGACCCATTGTTCCCCTTAGTCCTTAATTTTGTTATATTATGAAATAAATAAAAAAATTAATAATGAAAATAAAAATACTAATAACTGTTGCGCAAAAAACACAGTCCCATATACGTACTAGAACGCAATATTGCTTTTATTTTGTTTTATAACCTAAGGCATTAGAAAAGATAGCAGTACAATAAAAACGTTGAAAAAAAAACAAAAAAAAAATTAAACTTGGCGGGACTCGAACCTGCGCCACTTAGTTGTGCTCGTGCACGTGAACCGAGTGCGTTAGCTTGCTAAGCTAATCACGCTGAAGACAGTACATGGGTTTAAGTTATGTATATAAATTTGCTCTTTACACGCTATGTCTTGGCATATTTATGTACAATATGCGATCGTATCTATTGTTGTGTGCATATGTTTTGGGATTGTATATACGTCACATGCTTTTCGCATGTCTTTCAACTATAGATTGCTGCCCCGCCGCGGATGAAAACAAGTATTTTTACACCCACACACAAGCTTGAGCAGTTGAAGGTTGTTTCCCGGGGCTCTCTTGCGATTGAGTCGGCCACCACAGGGAATTAGAGTGATACGCCATTAATCCCTGCATCTAGCTGTATTCCACTTAGTAGCTCTATCGCTTGATGACAAATCGAGCGCGGGGCGCGACGTTATTGCGCACGACCATGCCTCGCGTAGTGGCGACATCAGCTGATTGCGCTGGCCCGCTTGCTTCGATTTGCTTCAGAGCAAAGAAATGTCATACCTTGAAAGATTGCGCACTGCACTATGTCAAAATGTTACTGCTTTGTAGCCATCCTATTATTCATTGAGAATTGATAACTCTGATATCACTACTGTAGAGCTTTGCGTCGGCGACACGCACCGAACGTGAAACCGCACTACGTCTGTCGTAGAAGCAGTAGGAGGCTGTCGTCTGCTAGAACAAAAACAAAACAAAAACCTGCGAAAATATTTATAAGTTGTAACTTGTTTTTTGAATAACCGTTTATCACTTTTAAAGTTCTTTTGCCAGATAACATACATTTTTTTCAGTTTATAGCAGCGACAGATGTTTTTTTTTTCCTCACACAGATATCCAAGCCAAATCCATTCACAGCTAAAGCCACATGTTGTTTGTCTTTGTCTCCGTGGGTAGCTCTCTCCTGTGTTCGCGCTGCTACACACGAGAGCACGAAATGTTAAATTTACGCAAGGAAGCGCCGTTCCTCGTTCGTGTGATGTGCTAAGATTGCGCCCTATTCCCGCGGTTGTTCGAGTGTGGATCAAGTGCGAGTCGTCCAAGGAATCGGCGGGTTGGGCGGGCGCTCGAAGGACTCCGAGGTGACGGCTGACGCCTGTGGTTGCTTCCCTCAGGACAGTGTGAAAGAAACTAAAGGTAAGGGGGACACTTTTTTATCTAGACCAAATATGCCACTCAGTGCAAATGTGTGTCGCTGCACTCGAACGAGGCGTCGTGAAACGGCAACCTTACGCGCCTTTGCGAGTGCGGTTGCCGATTCGCTTTGACAACGCTAACGCTAGCAGAGCCATGGTGCATCGGCGCGGCCTTACTGGAGCTCATTCGAGACAACTGCGGCAACATGCATGTGTATGGTGATTAATTTTTTCATATGTGCAGTGTAGTGAGGAAGACGCACACGGCGCTTGCTACGTTGTTGAATAAACGAAGCCTGCAGTGCCATTTGATGGAAAGCAGCATTTTGTTTACGTTCGCGGGCGATACAATTCGTAACTTGGCTCGATTCACCTAGCCAACCGCCTAAGTGGGTTGATTAGCATACGTTCACGGTAGAGCGTTATTATGCCCCTAAACAGTGGCGTGTGCTTGTTAAAAGATATAATGTGTGTGCCTAGTGTAGAGAGAGAGGTGTTCGTGCAATCTGCATATGTACCTGCAAGACGCTTTAGCTTGTAACTAATAATGTACCGGCCAGCACCTACATTGTACGCCTGACTTTGAAGAAAACTTGCATGCACAATGTGAGATTTTGTAATCTGCTAGAGTTGCTTTTTATAAAATAATACACTGCCAGCATGTTCAAAATATGTTTCGCTGCTGTGTGGCAGGGGTGCGGTTATCACGCTGTTGTGTAGTTGCTGATGCAAGCACTTATAGTTTTGATGCGTTAATATTTCTCATCTAACTCATCAGGTGTTTGGCTGTTTCAGCACAAACAAGGCAAAGAGAGAAGGAAGACGAGTAATGACAGGACGAGTGTCGATTTTTGTTTGCAGGAGAATACCCATGTTGGTGTATTTATTGTGACAGCCTTTCTGTGTTGCTTTTTTGCCCAATTTATGCAACAACACAGTTGTCAGCAATATGAGAGAGAACACTGAAATTAGCTTTTAAAGATCATGGTGACTAAATGCCTAGTAATTCACAGCACAAAGTAACAACAAAAGACATCAGTATGATTAATGTGGACGAGTACAGTCGTGCATCTAGAAAATATATTGTGCAAAATGTAGCCTAAGTAAGAAACCTCTCTATGTTTGCAAATAGTGTGACGTCACTTCGAGCGCCGTGCCAGCCATTCCCTCCCTCTGTGCAAGGGCTGGTTGGCAAGGAAGTTGTTTGTGACGTTCCTGATAGACCACTGAGATGTATGCGATTCTAAACCTGTAGCCTAATATATACGTAATCTTTTGCGCAGTTACATCGCTGCATCTGACACCTACAACTTATTTGCATATTTACATTGCTCCCTTAGGACCTAACACACAAACTTGTTGTTTGCATTGTCAGTTCATGAATATCGAGCGGTAAAGGTACTGAGTATATGTGAAACAAGAATCTCTGCTTATTACATGAAGACATATGAGGCCTTCGATAAAACGAGTTATACCTTTATTGGGCTTGCGTACTCGTCGGGGCGATTCATACATGCAGCTTCAGCAAATGGTATCCTCTAGCCCGGTGACCATGCAATTTTTTTCTGCACATAGCGCAAACATGGAGATGTACCCACTCGCAGATGGTCGCGTCAAGTGCATATTTACCTTGACTAAAATGTCGAATCAAGTTTTTTCATCGACCGGTCCTTGCCATGAGTGCTAACGTCTTCGCAAACAAGACACATTGTTATTGACACTGCACACACCACACACAATATTCTCAGTTAAACCAAGATTCTCAATACCTTTCAATGCACACTACATGCCGCAATCAACAGTGCACATTTTTGAAGACTATGCCACTGTTCCTCGCACAGGCCGCCACGTGTGTTCACTTCTTCAAGATAAACAGACAGCGTGGCAAATATTTTACCACACAGCTAGATGTTTGCTGACACATACTACAGCTAATGTCGACATTGTAACGTGAAGTGTAAGCTTTGAAAAATTAAAACTTGCCCCCAACACCGCACGACTGTACCGGGCTGAGCCACCAGCGGGAGTGTTTTTCCAGCCACACCTTTTACATGTGCCAGTGACATCATGCTGTGACGTACCTCGGTAGGGGCCTATCGCTGCATACTTTATGTGAATGAGGGTCCTGTTAGTGAAAGCAGGCATTGTTGATTTCGTAACTTGTTCATTCCCAACTGGACCTTCATTTGCACGAGTTGTCTGACTGATATTCAGGCAAACTTTTGTGCAATAAATTACACAGTTGGCAGTCTGTGCTTGCTCCATACTGTTGTTACTGGTGTTTCTTGTTGTTACTTTGCACTGCTCATTACTGCTCACCTATAGAAACTAGCCTATCTTGCTGCTGTTTTGGACAAGATGCAGCTGGCAAGTGCGATAGTGTTCATAACTCTAAATTCTCAAGCAAAAATTATCGTTTCATATTCAGTTAGTTGCATTCATATCAGTACATTATAAGAAATCATTGATTAAACATTAATCCGTGTTCCTTCACATAATGCTCACAACTTTTATATCAAATTGAATGGTGTTTATAAAAAACACGGGTTTTAGCTAAACTTCATGCTCTTTTCTTGAACAGCTGACAAAACGCTATTGGATGCTTACTTGCCATGAATTGGACTGTGTTTGAAATACATTGCAATTCTTCACCGGACTGCCAGTACACTTCACATTGGGGGAACATTTATTAACCATGGATTGATTAATTAAGAACGGAAAGAAAGAAGCGGCAGACCGGGATACTTGATATTGGCATCCGTTTTGCTACCCAGCACATTATCATGCAAACTTCCTATAGAGTGGTTATGCGTCTTGCATGTGTGTCTGTAAACCAAGAACTTTGGATAGAAATATATTTTTCTTACAAATGGTTGCAGTACTGTGGAGGCCGTAGGGCTGCTTAGGAATGGTGGAATCCCTGGACATGTGTTCAACCTTGCTGCATCAGCTCCTTGGTGTTTTCACGGCATCTTTACAGATGTGTTGGGTGAGTAAAGCAAGCAGGTTTCAACACAAGAAAAAGTATAATATGGCAGCACCTCTTGTGCGTGCCTTACATCCCAAGTATATAAAATATTTATCTTGCACCTTGTGGCCTGTAATTTTTAAAGAGACACTTCTTTTTGCTTTATATTTGAGTCTTGATGCTTCGACAGCAATGTATTTGTGTTTGACAGCAAGTGTTCTTGAACAAATAACTGATCTCAATAATGACAAAACACCCTTCATACTTGGTCCTTAGCATAAGCTAGCACATACCTGTAGTAGATTCAATTATTCATTTTTTGCTGGGATGATAATGGGCAAGTAGCAAAGGCAAGTTCAGATTAGAGTGGTCGGTGACGTCTGTTTAGGCTCTGCCATATTGCTTTGCAACCAGAGTTACTTGTGGCCACATATACAATGAAGCCACATGACGTGCATTCTAAATGAGATTACCATATCACATTTCGCTGCATCTCAATGTGTGCCAAACAAATGCAGATATCATTAGCTTGCCACTATAAAGGGATACTAAACCAACACAAGGTTGAAATTTAGTCGTGGTGTTGCAGCTGTGTATGACTCTACAATGGATGCATAGCCGTGATAATTTGTCTATATGTTGTCGCAATAGTAATGTTACACACATTGTACGATACAAAAGAGGTCCTCGCTTATTTCGCTTTTTTCGCAATGCTTCTTTCTTGTCTCTTCTTGCCATGTGCTCCTCTTCACTGTACAAGGAGCAAGAGTAGTGGGCACACAAACACGTATTTAAAAAAAATGTTGTAAGGTGAGCACTGAGAAGCTGAACACTTCCGAAAGGCTCAAAGAGGTAAAGGTATTGTTTCTAGCTACTTTTTGGGCACCCACAGCTAGTTGTGCTGCTGCAGTTAAAAAATGAGTTAAATGTTAAAAATAATTGGAGGTGGTTTGGCACCCATAATTGCAGTTACATACAGAACTAGGTTTCAATGCGTAAGCAAAATCTGTTCACTCTAAATCAATCCTAATGATATCTGAAATTCAGGAAATATTCACAGAAAAGCTCAGGAAAAGGCTAAGTGGTTGCCCCTTGAACGTGAAGGAGATACCTTTCTTCTGAAAGGTCAATAGACAGTCTAGTAGTCTCGATATTACATGCACTATAAAATATTCTGGTGTGGTGCTTTTCATGCATGTTATAATGAGAGGGGTTTTTAATAGAACTGTTGTAACTTTGCCCTGCGTTGCTGAAATTGTTCACATAGTTATAATACATGAATCACTTTATGCCTTTTGATTTTATGCAAATGGTTTGCTTACCCAGTCGGTTTAACTTGATTTTGATAAAAACATAAATGCTCTAAACTTTTTTTTATTATACAGCAGGTTTATTTTTAAAATACGCGACCATTGATGTGAACACAGTTGGTGGCGTGCTTGATTAATCCTTCACTATCACCACTCTAACTACACCTGCTACAGTGCATAGTGTGACAAAAGTAATGGTACTTAACATTACTGGCAGCATACACTTTTATGTCTCAAAATGTGTTAAAAAGCCTGGTAAAAATGTGTGTACGTTTTTTTTTTCGCTCCAACTAAATATTCTGGTCTACTCAAAATAGCTTCCGCTCTTTTAAGGTCCTCAAACTATTAGGTGTTCAAAAGAAGTATCAATGCCATATGCTTTCTTTGTCAGCCTACTCACCACTCTAATAATGAGAATTACCCGACAACATTACCCAGTAAAATATAGGGATGTTATAAAAAGTAATGTCAATTCAATTGTCAAGAAACGTTGCCAAGTTGCGTTTTTGTTCACTTTTCTTTTCATAATTTTGTTAAAGTTACTTTTGATAACATCTCCTAGAGTTTGTTTGGCATCATTTTCTACTAGTTCTCATTATAATGTGTTCAACAAAGACAACAAACCCTTAAATTTATAGTTCTTTCCTTTACTCATGAATCTGAAACAGTGAATCTCAGTAATCTTAGCGGTGTGTGACTTGTTTTTTTTTATCAGTTGTGCATGTGTTCAAGTACATGCATTTAGGTGGGAGGGTGAACCATTGCCACCTCCTGTGACTAGCAGATTTTCTGAGAACTGACAGATGCATAATGCTGCCAAAGAAGTATAGGGATATTGGAAGTAATCGTAACGTAATTGCAATCGTAATGTAATTGCCAGTAGGCAAAAAAAAGGTGTTCCACACTCGCCATAATGGTAACAAGCAGCACTGACTTACTCTTCCATGTATAAATGCACATATATACCGTACAAAATGGAAGAGGGATAGCCGCCATGGTAGCTCAGATCGGACATGTTATTCGAAGTTCGCAGGCTCGGTCCCTGTACAGGGCAGGTTATCTTTTTTTCCTTCTACTTTTCCTTCTTCACAATTACAACACTTCTATTCTTCTTGAAGACTTTCTGGGGTAACAAAGGTACCTTATAATCTGAAGAGGCAAACAGAATCTGCCAGTGCACGAGTTAGCTCTTGTAGTGGTTACAAGTAAGATATGTTTTGAAGAATAAATCATTCTGCCACTTGCCTAAAGAATGGCTACAGGACGTGGCACTGGATGCACTTTGTTATTTTTGAATCAAGCTATCTTGTATTCTATTTTTATAAATTACATGGGATACACATGACGGTATCACACACTTTAATGCCACAAAGATTATGCAGCGAACAATGTTATAAATGCGAAATTGCATAAGGATAAGGTGAAAACTGCACCCTCAACGAGAATGTACAGGGAGCACAGGGTGCAGGCGTCATTCCTTCTGCCCGTGCTTTTCAAGTGCAAGCTGTTTTCACCTCGTTCTGACCAACTAACTAAATTGAGATGTGTTGTTATAGTGCAAGAAGATGCTCCACGGGAAACTAGGTTTGTCTCAAACTTTGTGTGTCTCTTTCAATCTATATGGTGCCCGGTTCAAGAGTTCATGCAGACCAGATCGTGTAAAACAGGACCGTGTAAAATGGACCGTGTAAATAAAATAAAATGGACCATGTAAATAAACAGGATCGTGTAAAATGTCGTTTTCGTGTGCAACTGTAGTTGTGGTTGTGCTGAATGACCTTTTTTTATATACATTACATAACAAACTTGCTCCTTTAGAGTCGAGTGCATCTTCGGATCGATTGTAAATGTTTGCATATGCGAGGCCTTAAGTTTTATAAGAAATTGCTCAGTGTGCCACGAGGAAATGTGTGTTCAGCGAAAATTTGCATATCATTATATACAACTCTTAAAGCCTCGTCTACAACTTTGTGCAGGTTGACCTTGAGCAGAAAACGAGGAGCAGCAGCAGCCCCCAGAAAAGAGCAAGCACCCTCCAAGCTCCCGAAGCTCTCTTCCACAGGAACATCATGGTCACTGTGTGGCATTGAAAGCCATTGCAAGGAGTGCCTTATCAGTACACTGTGCTGCTCTTTCATCGCAGAAGACGAAGTTGACCACTCCAGAGGAACTTCACGCTGTGTATTGTGAGTGCTTCAGTGGTTTTGTTTTTGTCCAGCCAGCAGTTAAGAAATCATGTGTCAGATTCAGCCGGGATGGCTAGAGGGAGTCGGGCAGGCATGTTTGGACATTTGTCTAGCCAAGTAGTGCCAATTTTCGCACTGGTCCTGTTGGAGTTACTGCCACAATCACAGAAGCTACGTCACCTCTCTAAATGTACAGATGTGTCGGGGAAGATTAGCTGCATTAGGTTTTCCTATAACTGATAGCTGCCAACATTCTTCATTATATAGGAGTTTTGTTCCTCACTTATGGGTGTAAAGTCCTCCACAGAAAAAATGCAACACGTCTACTTCCAGAAGGCTCCAAGGCCCTACTTGTAGGTTTTTTCGGCTTGTATCATAAGCACCTCGTTTGGGTGTACATGAACATTTTATAAACATGTACAGCGAAAAATTCGGGTGGCCGGTCGTTTTGTCGTTATCATGTTCCTCGCAGTATTCTTAAGCATGTTGTGCATTACGTTGTCAATCTGGTTCATGTGCATAGAAGACATTACGAAGTTTTAGGCTACAATATAAAAAGCCTGGAAGCAAGCTATCAATAATTTTTTAACAGAGTTGCTTAATCTCATACATGATACATCACTAAACTTTCGTGGGTATTCATCAATGTAAGCTCGTCTTAGTGTTATCCAAAATGAAGATGTGAGTCGACAGATGGAAACATCTAGTAATCAGGGTGAACAGTGGAAGTGCCTCAGACAGGCTGGCCGATGTTGCGAAAGAAGGACCTAATTTTTAGAAGTCACCTTGTCATCCTTGGCGTGTTAGTTTAAATAAGGTCAGTAATGACATCATCTTTTGGTGTAGGCGTGTGTGCCTGTTGGAAATGTTTGTCTGAAAAAAAAAAACTATAACGCAGAAGAGTGCAGCCCTTGCTTCTTTTCAAGTTAGGTTGCGCTGATACAAAGTGTTCTCCTGTCGTAGGTTGGGGGTAAGGGAAGCAAAAAAAGATAAATGATAGAAAAGAAGAAAAAAGAAGAAAGAAAAGGGGGATGAAGTAAAAGTAGCGCTACACTGCTCCTACTTTGCATCCTCCCTTTTCTTGTTTTTTTTCCCTTGTTTTCTTTTTTCACCCTTTTTGTTACATTTGCATTGTCCCATCTAATGCATGAATCAATGACACATGGCTTTGCTATAGCAAAGATGCCTATGTGGTGTTGGATTGAACAGTGCATTGTACTTCATTCAGTTAATTACAGACTGATCAGTCTTGCAATAAGTGCTTCCTGTCTATCACCACACATGTTCAAATGAAAAGTTTGTGCTTGGTTCTTAGTATGCTGGTATATAGCTTGTGTCTTGGACTACTCAAAATGAATGTTGTTTTGCTGCTGTTTATGGTAATGAATTTATCCAACATGAAAATATCTTGCCTTGCAAACTTTGTCGGACCTGCCTTTCTTTTTCTTTCCTATGCAGGCATTGTATGTGAGGGAGGCAGTAACAGAGAGGTAATAGCTTGAGCTTCGGAAGAATAAATGCTGGCAGTGAAGCAATTACACATCAAACATCCCAGCCATTTTGCCAACCGTACTAAATGTGTTTTGAAAAAAAAAATATTGTGCTCGGTTACTGTATTGAAAACAGCAAAATGCTAAAATATATCGCAGAGAACAAAATATTAGGCCACGTTGGTGCCTTCTGGACTTCCCAGGATGTCGTCTGGGTGTTGTTTGTGAAAAGTAAAAAGTGTTTCAAAAATACTGCCTCTTTTACACCAAATTCGGTGTAGGTATTAAGTAAAGGTGATGGTGTGTAGTGCATGAAGCTCAGTAATATTAGTGCAATTTTTTTGCTAGATCAAAAGCAAGGAAGCAGTTCTCTTTATATGGCAAGTTATATGATTACACTTTGTTTTAAAGTAGAAATAAATTTTTGAAGTTTTCTTATGATGGCTGTTTTCTGCATTTGATATACGACAGCTTCCATTCCGAAGTTCTCCATGGCCCTCAATAGGAGACTTCAAAAATCATTTTCCTCATTTAAACAAAAATTGTAATGATAACACTTGCCATATAACAAGAACTCTTTATTTGCTTTCAACTTACACATAAAAGTAATATTCAATTAGACAAACACACAGCTCAAGTTGCATCTCAATGTGGACAAAAACGATTATATAGTGATATTTGTAATCTGGACCTAACATTATTTTTTTTCGTGAAATATAACTTCTGTGCAGTGAGTATTTGTGGCTCAAATATTCATACAAAGTGCAGTGTTGCCATACAAGAAATGCAAACGATAAACAGTTTGGCTGAATTCTTCAAAGCCTATGTAGCGGAAAAATTGCACTAATGTTACTCGGCTTCAAATACTTTAAGAAGCACCTTTACTTAATATGTACATCAAATTTGATATGGGAAGAAAAAGTGGTACTTCGAAATTTTTCTCACAAATAACACCCGCACGACATTCTGCGAAATTCTGATGGTACCCACGTGACCACTACTTTTTCCTCTTCAAAACATTTCTGCAAATAGCTATTTTCAGAAGAGTAAATTACCATCATTTTTTTAAACTATACACCTGTGATGGTCGCCAGGCAGTATGGTTTGTATGTTTGGTGTAGAATAGCCCAGTGCGAAAAACAACAAATGTCTGAGCATTCTTTGACGCTCCGGCAATTTCGAAAGCATTTGTTTGTTAGCAGCAATTCAGTTAAGCCCTTGTCTTTATGCTTAGGCCCAGAAACAAAACACAAGTAACCAAAGTAGTCCTAAGAGTCATGCAGTCTCGCTGTTCCAAGGCTTGTGGAGCCTAATTTAGTGCAAGCTTCACCATTTTTTAAAAATTCAGATTCAACCAACAGGTTTTGGAGGCACAGTGCATTTTCAGCTAACTTGTTTCACACCAGTTACTTCGATAAAATTGGGAAGTAGAGGTAAAAATACCATTTTAAAGGCATTGTAGATAATAACAAAAAGGACTGCTTTCTTTTTTTGTGTGGTGCTTTGCCTGAACGCTGTGCTTTTTGTGGTATATTTCGTTGTCTAGTGAACAGAGGCCTTAAAAACTAACATTAGCCATGTTGAGGTCGATTTCTTGGTTATAGTCATTGTAGCCATATTAAAAATATATGACTTCAAACATGATTGTTCTTTTGAAGATGTTTTCTTGCATAATGATATTTCAGAGTCTTAGTCAATTTTGTTATAAGAAAACGTGATGTCATAATAGGGTCACTTTTTGTAGGGTCGTTCAGTTCTACCTTACCTTTTATATTCCTAATAGAGCAGTTATTTTCAATATTGGTATTTAAAATGGAATGAGCATGCTGTATGTAGTAAAGTGTAAGCACTTACAGATAGCACATGCACCCAACTTTTCTGTTGGCAGTTTATTTCTGTTATTCTTGATTTATATTTGGGGTTTCACGTCCGAAAACCACGATATGATTATGAGAGAGGCCGTAGTGGAGGGCACTGGAAACTTCGACCATATGGGGTTCTTTAACGTACACCCAAATCAGCACACGTGCCTACAGCATTTCTGC